>NC_081573.1:10422420-10425957 GCF_022355385.1 Mustela nigripes | reverse complement strand
AAAAAAAAAAAAAAAAAAAAAAAAAAAAGGAATTTTTTAATGGAATTGCTGACAAGCCCTGGGGCAGATGGTCGGGGGATGAGGAAACATGGAGTTTCCTTTAGGGCACATGGGGAAGATGGAGTTCCAAAGTAAACATCCTCCTCCTCTCCCGGGAGTGTCAGCCACAGCTACCAGGGACCCTGGAAATGAGCTCACAGAGTGACTGTGTCCCCATTGATCCCGAGGAGCTGCAGTGTGGGCCCACTGCGGGAGCGGCAGGGTCAGGAGTCCCTGATGAGCGTCAGTGACGGGTGCCAGACCAGGTGCGCTGTGTGTCTCAGCAGCCAGGGAGCAGCTCTTATGGGCCTCATTTGCAGGCCAGAAGGGTCTTGTCACCTGATGGAGGCCAGGCATGTGTTGGGCATTGCAGGCTCCCTGTCACTGTGCCTGAACGTGGAGGTAGGATAGACACCACAGTGCCACTGGTCCAGCCAGACCTAACTCAGGCCTGCAGGGCTGCCCACTGCACCTGCACAGAGTCTGTGCACTTTCGGCTTCAGCTCGCCCCTCGTTAAAGGGGCTCAAGAAGGCGTATTGGGCTGGTTCTCACCCTGGACCTCCCTCTGGGTGCTCCTCAAGTACCTGTCCCCCCGTGGGCCTGTGCAGGAGACACTGAGCAAAGGTGAGGACACCAGTGTGAGCAGGGCCAGAGTCTGCTTGGGGGGTGGTGTTGAGAGCAGGGAACAGGCAGCGGCCGAACTCTGGAGGCTTGGAGGCCCGTGGGTGGCCTAGCCCTGACCTTGGCCCTCTCCCCACAGACCATCAAGTGCCTGCTGATCCACCCAAACCCTGAGTCCGCCCTCAACGAGGAGGCAGGCCGCCTGCTCTTGGAGAACTACGAGGAGTACGCCGCCCGCGCCCGCCTGCTCACGGAGATCCACGGGGGCGCTGGCGGGCCCAGCAGCGGGAGCACCGAGGCTGGCAGGGCCCTGGCCAGTGGGGGTGCCGCCCCCTCCACTGACCCCATGGCCCCTGGGGGCCCAGGAGGGGCCGATGGTCCCATGGCCAAGAAGCATGCTGGTGAGCGGGATAGGAAGCTGGTGGCCAAGAAGAAGACGGACAAGAAACGGGCCCTGCGGCGACTGTAGTGGGTTTTTCTCCCAGCTCTACCCCCTCCCCAGACCCCAACCCCCAACGCTGTCTCTAAGTTATTTAAATTATGGCTGGGGTGGGGGAGGGTGTGGGGCAATGGGACCTGGATTTGTTTTTCTAAATAAAGTTGGAAAAGCAGCTGCTCTGCCTCACAGACACCCCAGGACCGCTGCCTCTGGTCCCCCGGGCCTCAAAGTGTGTGTGCAGGGCTGCCGTGGGGCGTGCCAAGGGAGGAGGGAGCCCCATGTCCCTGCTGAGAGCCCGGAAGCTGGGCCCGTACTCCCATCACGCTTGCCCTTATTCTTTTCTGAAGTAGGTGTGTGGCTTGGCAGGGTTCCTGCCTGGGACAGCCAGGTGACCGGTGTGGGCCCAGCTCAGGGTGACAGAGCACGTTCCACGTGTACTTGTGCATCCTGCATCCCCCTCCGCTGCTCTGCGGCCTGGGCAGGCCTTGTTGGCTGCTCCTGGCTTCATAAGTGACGTCCCCTTCCAGTCTGCATCCCTAGCTCTTCAAGCTGACAGGTCTCAGGCCCTCTGGCTGTTGGAGGCTGTCCTCCACTCTTCAGCTTCCTGGGTTATTCCCCTTGGGCCCCTTTCCCCGCCCCTCTCAGCCTCAGGTGTCCACTAAAGGGCCGGGTCCTTCGGAGGTTCAGTGCATTGGGTGAGGCCGCCTGGGTGCTCCTGTTTAAACCCAAGTGACCTAATCACAGAAACCAATCTGCCACGGGGACAGGTTCTGTTCCTCCACACACACACACACACTCTCCAGGGGAGGGTCAGGAGATAGGCAGCAAGTTAGCTTCGTGGACACAGCAGGCTGCCATTGCTGTCCCATCCCGCTTGACTGCAGGCTGGTGGCTCCTGTTGGTCGCAGACATCTGTCAGGGCCAGAGGTGAAGGCTGCAAAGCCAGAGCAGCACTTATGAAGCCAGGAGCAGCCAACAAGGCCTGCCCAGGCCGCAGAGCAGAGCGGGTCTTGGCAGAAATCAATGAAGGAACAGAGGCTTTAAATTGGCTCAGGGAAAACCTGTCTGCGTGAAGACTCATATGTGAGCTATCCTGGTTATTTCCTTAGTAATAGACAAAAAGTGGAAACCACCCAAATGCTCGAGAGGTGAGGAGTAAAACAGTTCCTAGGGGCGCCTGGGTGGCTCAGTGGGTTAAGCCGCTGCCTTTGGCTCAGGTCATGATCTCAGGGTCCTGGGATCGGCAGGGAGTCTGCTTCCTCCTCTCTCTCTCTGCCTACTTGTAATCTCTGTCAAATAAAATCTTTAAAAAAAAAAAACAGTTCCTAGCAGGGAACACCACTCAGCAGTGAAGCCGTCTACACCGTCTGCCAGATACCCGATGCCCCATAGATGAAGCCTCACACCAGGCACCAGGGGCTGAAAGCAGGGCCTTGGCCGCCAGGGATCGGGGAAGACCTGGGGAGCGTTCTGGGGTGAGAAGCATACTCTTGGTCAAATGGCTGCATGAATTTGTCAAAGCTCCAACTCGAAAAAGGTGTGTTTTTGTGTAAACTATATCCATGACGCTTATTAGATACTTTAAAGTCTGCTTGTTTCTCTAGAGAAGGGAAGAGAAGTCAGGGGAACAGAAGATACTTGCAAGACACAGAACCAAAACAGACTAATCACAGTATATAAAGAGTCCTTACAAATCAATAAGAAAACACAAGAGTTGGCAAAAGCCCTTTCAACACTTCGCAGAAGAGGAAATCCACGGGGGGCGCCTGGGTGGCTCAGTGGGGTAAGCCGCTGCCTTCGGCTCGGGTCATGATCTCAGGGTCCTGGGATTGAGCTCCGCATCGGGCTCTCTGCTCAGCAGAGAGCCTGCTTCCCTTCCTCTCTCTCTGCCTGCCTCTCTGCCTGCTTGTGATCTCTGTCAAATAAATAAATAAAAAGAAAAAGAAAAAGAAATCCACGGGACTGCCAAGCACGAGAAGACACTCCTCACAAGCAGTTGAGAAAACAGTGTAAGCCGGAGCCCTTCCCCGGCATCGTTGTACATACGGTGCAGGCTTTCACCATTTGTCCTAATCACAGGCAGTGTACACGTGGTCATACATTCAGGAAACGATGCCCAGAACAAGAAAATGGAACTACTGTTGCTTCTAGCAGCAGGAAGAAATGACAGATGTCACAATCACTCAAACCAGCAAGTCATGCAAGATTCCCCCAATTCGGATGCCTTCGAGCACGATTCCAAAGCAGGCAAAAATAAGTAAAATAAGTGATACAGCTGAACAGGTAAATAGGTGATAGAACTGTACAAGCAAGATTGTTTCTGTAGGGACTCCTGGGTGGCTCAGTTGGTTAAGGAGCTGCCCTCGGCTCAGGTCATGATCCCAGCGTCCTGGGATCGAGTCCCACATCGGGCTCCTTGCTCCGCGGGGAGCCTGCT
>NC_081573.1:10393011-10422320 GCF_022355385.1 Mustela nigripes | reverse complement strand
GGAGCCCGATGTGGGACTCGATCCCAGGACGCTGGGATCGAGTCCCACATCGGGCTCCTTGCTCCGCGGGGAGCCTGCTTCTCCCTCTGACTCTGCCTTCCACTCTGTCTGCCTGTGCTTGCTCTCGCTCGCTCTCTCTCTGACAAATAAATAAATAAAAAATCTTAAAAAAAAAAAAAGATTGTTTCTGTAAAGCTGGGGATTCTGGTGACCTTAAGCCCACGAGGAACCCAGGAGGGCTTCTGAGGACTTGGTAGGCCTGTCTATTGGGTGGAGCTTGCTTTATAATTATTTTCTGTATATATACTGTATTTTTCCATATATATACATATATTTATTTATTGGATAAGGAATATGTGGTGTATATATATACAATGGAATACTATGCAGCCATCAAAAACCCCCCAAATCTTGCCATTTGCAACGATGTGGATGGAACTGGAGGATATCATGCTAAGTGAAAGAAGTCAATCGGAGAAAGACAATTATCATATAATCTCTCTGATAAGAGGAATTTGAGAAACAAGACAGAGGATCATAGGGGAAGGGAGGGAAAAATGAAATAAGACAAAACCAGAGAGGGAGACAAACCATAAAAGACTCAATCTCTGGAAACAAACTGAGGGTTGCTGGAGTGGAGGTGGGTGGGAGGGATGGGGTGGCTGGGTGATGGACACTGGGGAGGATATGTGCTATGTTGTTTAAGACTGTTGAATCATAGACTTGTACCCCAAAACAAGTAGTACTATGTGTTAATTTTTTAAAAGATTATTTATTTGTTTATTTGAGAGAGCGAGGGAGCACAGACGGGGGAAAGGAGCAGAGGGAGGGGGAGAAGCAGACTTCCTGCTGAGTACAGAGCCAGGACTCGAGGATCATGACTTGAGCCGAAGGCAGATGCTTAACCAACTGAGTCACCCAGGCACCCCTTTTTAACGATTTTTATTTTTAAGTGACCTCTACACCCAGCACAAGGTTTGAACTCAATCCTGAGATCAAGACTTGCACGCTCCACCAAGCCAGCCAGCCAGGCACCCCTGTATTGCAGAATTTTTAAAATCTGAAGAAACTCATTATGTGTGAGTACGGGCTGGTCTCCAAACTAGAGTAAGTGAACAAAAAGCAGCATGCAAACAGTGCATACGACATGCTACCATTTCTGTTAATTTTAAAAATACATTTATTTTATTTGAGAGAAAGTGTGAGTGGGGAAGGGCCAGAGGGAGAAAGAATCCTCAAGCAGACTCCCCACTGAGCGTGGAGCCCCATGGGGGCGCACAGCCCCACAATTCGTGAGACCATGTCCTGAGACCAAACCAAAAGTTGGATGCTTAACTGACTGAACCACCCAGGTGCCCCATGTTAATTTTTTTTATTTTTGTTTATATTTTTAAATATTTTATTTATCTGGGGCACCTGGGTTGCTCCGTTGTTAAGCGTCTGCCTTGGGCTCAGGTCATGGTCTCAGGGTTCCACATTGGGTTCCTTGCTCAGTTGGGATTTCTGCTTCTCCCTCTCCCTCCTCTCTTGCTTGTGTTTCCTCTCTCACTGTCTCTCTCTGTTAAATAAATAATAAAAAAGAAAATCTTAAAAGAGATTTTATTTGTCAGAGAGAGAGAGAGAGACGGCACAAGTTGGGGGAGGCATCCCAAAATTTTTGTTTAAAATAGGATACCAGGGGCGCCTGGGTGGCTCAGTGGGTTAAGCCTTCAGCTTAGGTCATGATCCCGGGGTCCTGGGATTGAGCCCCGAATCAGGCTCTCTGCTTAGGAGCCTGCTTCCCCTTCTCTTGTGCTTCTCCCTCCCGCTCTGCCTGCTTCTCTGCCTACTTGTGATTTCTCTCTCTCTGTCAAATAAATAAAATCTTTTAAAATAATAAAATAGGATATATGTTGGGCCCCTAGGTGCCTCAGTTGACTTAGTGGCTGCCTTCTGCTCAGGTCATGATCCCAAGGTCCTGGGATCAAGCCCCATATCGGGCTCCCTGCTAGGTGGAAAGCCTGCTTCTCCCTCTCCCTCTGCCTGCCACTTTGCCTACTTGTGTTCTCTCTGTCAAATAAATAAATATGTCTTTAAAAAAATTAAAAAAATGGGATATACGTTGGGAAGCTTGGATGACTCAGTCCGTTAAGTATCTGCCTTCCGCTCAGGTCATGATTCTAGGGTCCTGCGATCAAACCCCGCATCAGGCTCCTTGCTCAGCCAGGAGCCTGCTTCTCCCTCTCTTGCTCCCCCTGCTTGTGCATGCTCTCTCACTCCCTCTCTCTCTGACAAATAAATAAAACATAAAATAAAATAGGATATGTGTTACTTGCTTGCATGTGATTTTAATGCTTCTGGAAGAGCGCACTGGAACCAGGAATACTAATTGCCTCAAAGAAGGAGAGCTTAGGATACCTCGTGAATGTAACTCCTTCAAAAAGCAAATTCTTAATATTTTTTTTAGGTAAAGGTTTCTACAAAGGGAAGCACCTTGGTGGTTCAGTATGTTAAGCATCTGCCTTTGGCCCAGGTCACGACCTTCGGGTCCTGGGATCAAGCCCTGCGTTGGGCTCCCTGCACAGCAGGAAGCTTGCTCTCCCTCTCCTTCTGCCCCTCCCCCTGCTTGCTCTCTCTCAAATAAATAAACAAAATCTTAAAAAAAAAAAAAAAAAGGGGGCACCTAGGTGGCTCAGTGGGTTAAAGCCTCTGCTTTCAGCTCAAGTCATGATCCCAGGGTCTCAGGCTTGATCTCAGGATGGAGCCCTGCATCAGACTCTCTGCTCAACAGGGATCTCTCTGCCAAATAAATAAATAAAATCTTAAAAAAAAAAAAAAAAAAGTTTCTACAAAGAAACAGCTCCCTCTCGTTCCTGTCTCTCCGAGACCCTGTTCCCTTCACCACGGACAAACACTGTTACTAGGTTCATGTATATTTTTCCAAAGAAGTTCCACAGGAGCGCGATCAAATTTAAATATGTATTCTATTAAGCCCACTCCCTTTTATTTTCGCATGGCACACAGTGTCTTGTACGCAGCTTGCTGCTCCTTGCTTTTTCTTTAAGATTTTCTTTAAGATTTTATCTGTTGTGGGGGTAGTGTGCAGAGGGTGAGAGAGAATCCCAAGCAGAAGTCCGCACCAAGCGCGAATCTGGATGCAGGGCTCAGTCTCACCACCCCGAGACCTGAGCCGAAATTGCGCCAGATGCTAAACCGACTGAAGCAACGGAGCCCCCCGGGCACCCCCGCTCCTTGCGGGTTGGTTGCCCCGAAAGTCTTGGAAGTCTGCGCACAGCAGCACCTCCCTGCTCTTCGCCGCTGAGCACCCCATCATACACACGTGCCCCGATTTCTATAGCATGTCCTGTTGGCATTGACCAACAACACTGCAATGAATAACCTTTAGACGTGGGCCATGTGGCCCACAAGGGAACAGATCTTTAGAGCAAATCTCAGCAGTGACGGTACTGTGCCAAAGGGTATATTCATCTGTCGTTTGTACAGATGTTGCTGAACTGGTCCCCATGTGGTCTGTGTGGTCGGAGCTGAGGGGGTGGGGTGGTCTCTCCGTACCAGTCCTCCTGACTGCACTGTCTGCTGGGAAGTCAGTGTTGGTCTTGGGGTTCCCTTGCTGTGAGTCATCTTTCTCTTGCTGCTTTCCAGATTTTCCCTTGTCTTTCAGCATTATTACTGTGATGTGTCTGGGTTTTTGAGGGTTTTTTCTTTTTTTGAGTATGCAGCTGGAGGGGCTGGGCGGTGGGGGGGGGAATCCAAAGCAGGCTTCATGCTCAGCACAGAGCCCCACACAGGGCTCTATCTCATGCCACCCAGATGCCCCGAGGTTCAGTTTTTATCTCACCTTTACCCTGTTTTCCAATTTCCACGTGAACACACAGTCACTTGTAAGAAAAAGCTTTGAATAGATAGCCCCATGCCAGTCACACCTCAACATGTTCTCTTGGAGAACTTGGAGATGGGAAGCTGAGGCCTGGGGAGAGGACACCACGCCTTTGAGTCCGCAAGCACTGGGGACTCAGTGGAGAACTGCTCCCTCCACCCACCCTTCTGGTTCTAGCAGGCCAGTGGCATCCAGATGCCTGGTGTTGCCTCCCCAGCCCAGCCCCCTCGATGACACCCACAGCCCAAGTCGCAGACACTGAGGTCAGGAGAGGCCACATGTGGGAGGATTCAAGTACTTCTATTGAAGATGCCAGCAGCTAGCAGGACTCCATGTGGACTGAGGACTCTGGGGCGGACAGACAGAGACAGCACGAGGGGGATGAGCAGAGGGCTCACAGCTATGAGCCTCACACATTTCTTCAACGACCAGTACCTACCGAGCACCATCCAAACACTGGGGCCCTGGACCCCACTGTGGCTCACCAGCACGGGCATGTGCATTAGACGGCCATCAGTTCTATGGACAAAAATAACCTCAAGATGGAGGAAAAGCTACAACTTCTAACGGACAGGTCAGGAAAACAACTCAGGTTTAGGTGACATTTAGCAGGTGGGAAGCACCTTCCAGGGGGAGGAACAGCAAGTACAGATGCTCTGAGGCACACCGCCTGGTAGGGTGGAGGCCAGCTTAGGCAGCCGTGGCCAAGGGCCTGCTTCTCATTTCCAGTCAGAGAACCATGGGAGGGTTCTCAGCAGACTTAGAGCCACTTGACTTAGTTCCAAAAGGCTGCCTCTTTATCTGGGTCAAGAACAGACCCAAGTGGGGCAAGAGTAGAGGCTACTCCAAGAGTCCAAGCAAGACAGGTTTCTATCAGGAAAAAGGTCAGGTTCACATCTGTGGACTAAGGAAAGCTGGAGGCAGGGCCTCCTCTATCCCAATCTCTGTCTGGCAAGCAAAGGCAGCCCTTGGAGGCAGGGTCTTGTCCCAAAACAGGACCTCTGGAGGCAGATGCCCTTGGCCACAGAAATCTGGTGTGGTGACAGAGAGCAGGTCACTGTCTCAGGACATGGTCTCCAGAACAGTAGGGACCAGGGAGGGGTCTTTTCAATGCCAGATCCTTAATCCATGGAATGTTGGCTAGCACATGGCAGGTATGCAGGAAAACAGGCCAACGCAGGGGCAGTGGAGAATCTTTGCCCACAGCAGACTTAGTGACTTCATCTGTCAAGTGGGGCATGTGGGATATCTGGGATGAGATGGTCTAAGTACATATGCGTGCATATGCACACGTGTCACCGCATGCAACTGTGTACCTTCTAGAAGACAGTACACAGTCTACCAGGCACTTGCCATGCGCAGCCCCTGCTCAGCTCTTTGCTTCCTTTAACCCATGGACTTCTACCAAGAGGCACAGAGAAGTCCTGGTCCATGCCCAGAGCCACACTAGTAGTGTCCTCAGTGGAGAGGTATGACCCATGAGCCATTACCAGTTTTAACACCGGGAGGCAGGAAAGGGGTGAGCAAGCAGGAAACCCAGAGAACCTATTCTAGCCCCCAAGGATGAGAGACAAGGGTCGTCTGGGATAGATGGGGTGTGGCGGGGAGGGAAGGGGCAGCAATGAGGAGTGGCCAAAGCAGCACTGCTCTGGGGTCCTGGAGGCACTGGGGAGGGCTGGGACCAGACAGCACAGAGGAGATGAGGCACTCACACTCTCCGTCCAGCAGAAAACAAACAGGTGGCACCCAGGTTCCTACCCAGGAACAGGCCGTTTTAACAGCCTGGACCTGTGAGGACTCTAGACCTGCATCTGTGCCCAAGACCAGCAGCTCCCACTTCAAACCAAGAAGCATGGGTACACTCCTGCCCCACAACTCCGTCCGCTTCTCTCCTGGTGGACCTAGTTCTTAACCCTGGAGGGAAGCAACCCTGACCTGCTTCCGTCCTGACCTGCTTCCGTCCATCTCCAGGCCACTCCCCGTTCCCCCAGCCAGGTCCACAGCCCAATCCCAGAGGACAAAGCCCCACACACAGCACATCCTTTCACAGGCACAGACAGGCCCCATGGCACACACTGCATGGGGCACAGACCCTTGGCCTGGATGCCCAGCCCTTAGACAAGGGCTCTCAGTGGTCTTTCTCTAAACGGTCACGTGTCCACAAAGAGCCTGGGATCGTGAGGACCGTAACAGAGGCGGACTGCTGAATGTGCACACACATGTGCATGGGTCACCCCTAATGCAAGGACCCAGACCGCGCCCCATCCCCAGGGGCGAGAATGCTGGGACAGAGCAGCCCTGACCGGGACCTGCACATGGGGGGGGCACACGGTGACACGCAGGCGCACGCGTGCGCGCGCGCGCACACACACACACGGGGTAAGGCCAGGACAGCACAGAGAGAGGCCCAGGTGAGGAGGCTGACTGCTTTATTGCTCTGGAGGTGGGGCAGGGGCTCAGGAGCTCTTGGTGGGGCGGGCCCGCTTCCTCTTCACCATCACAGGCTTCTGGCTACGCAGGATGGCACTGGCTCTGCGAATGGCAGCCTGGGGACAGGGAGAAGGCTCAGCACGCTGCCCCCATTCCCGAGCGTGGGTCCGGCCGTCAGCAGAGGCCCTCCTCACAAGCCGCCCACAGACGGCCCCCACTCACCATGCGCAGATCTGGGCGGTACTTGTTCTTGCGGATCATGTGCCGGACACTGCTGAGGGTGGCCCTGGCGTTCTTGTTGATGGTGGTCCGCACATAGGAGGTGGCAGGTTTCCGCTGGCCTGGGGTGGGGGTAGGGGTAAGGTGATAACAGCAGGGGTGAGTGTGACAGTGCGCTCTCGCCCCAGTGCTGTGAGCCTGGGCAGGCCACTCTCTGCAGCCAGCCCCATCCACGCCCAGCCTTGCACTCTGAGGTGGGTCCTGTCCTGTGTCCCTGACGTGAGATTCTAGTCACTTCTCAGAGAGCAAAGCAGAAGCAACGGAAGGACTCTCGTCCAAGTCAGAGGCACTGCCTGCTCCACTCCAGCGTGGGACATGGGCCCCACACTGGCCAGACACTTGCTGCCCGGGAGACTGCAGCTCTGGCCTCTTCCTGCCCACCCTCCAGGGCCCAGGCTACCCCATCTGGAGCAGGGACCGGACACAAGCTGGGAGGCCTGGCCAGAGTGCTGGAGAGCCAGGAGTCCGGTAAGGCCAGGGAGAGAAAGAGCCCTGCGGCAAGCAGTCCCCCAGCCATGCACACGTGGGGCCTGGACCCTACCGACCCCGGATGAGGACGAAAGCACCCCTCCTTGTGCGCAAAGCTGTGGGCCTCACTCAGGATGTGAAGTACGCCCCACCTAGGGGGTCCTGGCGAATCCTGTACCCCCAAACGGCAGAAAAGGAACAGCTCACCCAAAAGCAAAGACCCTTCACCTTACCAGTGACTTCCAACACCAGCCTGGACTGAGCCCAACCCCAGACCAAAGACAAGGTCAGTCTGGCTCCCAACAGCCCAGCGGAGGCCACCCATCAACCCAAGAGAGGCGAGCAAGCTCTCAGGGCCCAGAGCAGCACAATGGGGCTCTCCGAGCATGAGAACCCTAAGAGCTCACTGGCGAGCTGATGGGGAAGGTATCCCCGACGGAGTGGGCAGGAGTCCATCCAGAGCCACCATGCCACCGACCCCGCCATGCAGCGCAGGAGGCTGGGCTCCACACCCGAACGGAGACCAGGACATACCCCAGCAGAAAACAAAGGCCCTGGGGCCACGCAGGCCACACTCAGCAGAAGCTGCCTCTGGAAGCTCCTGGGTCGGCACGGCCTTCTCAGACACCAAGAGCCCGTCCAGTGGGGCCGGACGGCCAGGGCCGCTCCTGGACGCACACAGCGGGCCGGGGTCCACCTGCCCACGGCCGGCGCGACGGTCCTTACCAGTGAGAGCCGGGGACGACTCCCACGGCTGGACAGGGGCGGCTGCCCGCACCTGAGCCGGCGCAAGGGCTCCCCCGGCTGATGCTCCACCCCGGCCCCTCGGCCGCCCCGTGCGGCCCGAGGCCGGACCCGAGCGGGGCCCGCAGGTGCTCACCGGATCTGCGCTTCATGACCACCACCACGCCCTTGCCGTCGGCCGCCGGCTCCACGCCCACGGTCTTGCGGTGAATCAGCCCGTTGTAGCGGAACGAGTTGCGGGCTTTCAGGTTGTTGGGCTCCTGAGGAGGAGGGCGCAGCGGGGCCGTGAGTCGGGGAAGCGGCCTGGCGACCGCGGCGGGGCGCGCATCCCCCCCGGGGCCGGCGCGCGGGCCTCACTCACAGTGCTGTAGGTCTGCTTGTTCCTCTTGATCAGGAAGCTGGAGCAGTTACGCACGACCATCCACTGCAGGTGGGCCGACATGGCGGCGGCGGCTGCGGGAAGAGCGGCGGGTCGGCTGTCAGGGGGCGCGGCGGGCAGGGGGCGGGCCTCGCGGCCCCACCCGCGCGGCAGGGGCAGGGGCGTGACTGGAAACCGCGCCGGCGGGAGTCCCCGCAGCGCGCAGTGGGCTGAGCTCAGGCGGGGGACGCAGGGGGACAGAACGGGAGAAGCCGCAGCGAGCTCCGGCGGCGGGGTCGAGGGGCGGCCAAGGACACGAGGGGCGCGGCGACAGACGCCAGACAAAGCCAGAGGCCCCGGGCCTCGGGAAAACGATACGACCACGCGGTCGACAGAGAGCCGCGCGCTCACCTCCTCTCGCTAAGGCAGCCGGAGACGGAAAGAGACAAAGAGGAGGCGGGACGACGCCTTTAATATCCACACGCATTTCCGCTTCCTCTGTGGGCACGCGCAAGGACTCGCCTGTCCCCGCCTCCTCCCGTCCGCGTGCGAGCCGGATCGGTAACGTTCGGCTGCTTCCGCCAGCCCGTCGCCAACCGCTCGGGGGCCTTCGGAACTGTTCGCTAGTGACCCGAGGGCGTGTCCTCGGAGGCGGAGCATCACCCTTCCGAGGGCCCTTCGTGTGTTTTCGGAAGGGCAGCGCTGGATTTCCGAATAGGTCCAGTTCGAGAGGCCCTAAGTCCCTTTCCGCAGGGGTTTCTCTCCAGGGTTGCTCACCAGCGCTTGGCACAGTATAGGTGCTCAATAAGTGTGTGTTTTACGTCTGTACTTGCGGATGCGTGAGTTACTTAAGGCCAGCCCCAGGGTCTCCGGATGCTTCCGGTCTTCTTCGCGAGCTCTCGGCTATTCCCGACGAATGCGCCCGCTCGGGCATTTTCGGAACCCTTCGGAGACGCCCTCGCGGGTCTCTTCGGAAACACTCGTTTTCCTTCGTGCCACGTTCGGAAATCTGTGGCTGGTGCGGGTAGATTGGGGTCGCCCTCCGCAGGACGATCTCAAACGCTTTAGTCTGGAGAGAAGCTGGAGGTAATCTTCTAGCGGACTGACTAGCCCTCCGCCCCAGGAGGGCGTCGGTTCCCCCCGAGGGCGAGTCGTTTGGCGGGGGAGAGATTTGCATTAAAAGCTCTTGATTCCTTGGGGGGCCGCATCTGTTGGCCTCTGCCCCGTCCCGTCTACCCCCAGTCGCACCCCTTAAACTCCCTTGTTTTGTTGCCACGGCCCTCTTCAGGGGCAGGAGCCCCGCCTGATGTACCCCGGGTCCTCGGCCTCAACAGCACGGGGCTTGGCGCTCGGGGGGATCCGGAGACCTCGGCTCACCAAAGGGAACGGCCACGGCCTGTGTCGCCCCTGCGAGTGCAGCTGGACCTGGGACTGTGTCCGGGAACTCCATGAGGTCACCCTCCGTGCTCAGGGGCTTCGCCCCTAGGGAATCCCGGCCGTCCAGAGTCATTGGGAGAAGCCTGGGGGCCCGCCCCGCTGCCCGCACCACCGCCCCCAGGCCCGACGGGGGTGCGCTCAGGGCCGGGAGCTCCATCACCTCCCAGGGGCGCACGGGCCGCCCCAGGGGACCGGCAATGAGGGAGAGAAATCTCAGCTCCCGAGAGCCCCGTGTTTCCTCCATTAGGGCGCCCTGCCCGCTAACTCCGGCGTCCCGGGGCTCCGGGCCCAGGCGTCTTGTCTGGTCCTTGTTTTTTGACCCCACCTGTCCCCACCGCGGGGCCTGGGGCGCAGAGGGCCCCGCAGGCAGGCGCTGAAGAGAAGCAACGTCCGGGCTCCCGCAGCACCCCACGCTGCCTCCATTAGGGCACCCTGAATTTTGAATGTGTTCCTTCGCGCTCCTTGGGGTGCGTAAGGCCCCTCCCACCCTTATCCGGGAGCCCAGCTGCCCCCATCAAGGCCTCTGAGGGCCAGGACGGGCCCAGAAACCAGGGCCGGGGCACTCCCCGAGTCGGGCCTGTGTGCACCCCAGCCAGCTCAGGTGACTAGGAGGGCGCCGGGCACACCTGGCGCCGTCCCCTGACCCCGCCCCGGGCCGGGCCGCACCCCGGAAAGCTCTTTGGGGGAGCCAGCGCGGCGCAGCAGGGCCATGGCAGCAGCGCCAGCGGTGGGCGTCCCGCAGGGGCCCCCGCTGGGGGCACCGTCCCCGCCGGCCGGCGCGCAGGGGCCTGCGTCCGGCCTGGGCCGCTGCCGAATGGCGCTGCTACTGGCGGTGGCGCTGGACGTGGCGGGCATGGCGGCGCTGCTGACCGGCGTGTTCGCGCAGCTGCAGGTGCGCGGCCGCGACTTCGGCGACCTGCTCATCTACTCGGGCGCGCTGCTCGTCTTCCTGAGCCTGCTCGGCTGGATCCTCTGGTACACCGGCAACATCGAGATCTCGCGCCAGGAACTCGAGCGCGACTACGGCCTGCGCCCCTCGGCGCTTGCCCGCCTGGCGCGCAAGCTCTCCCGCCGCTGGTCTGCGCCGGCCTCCTCCTCCGGCCCGCGCGCCGCGCCCGGCTCTCTGGGAACGCGCCGTGCCGCCCGCGCGCCCCCGCCGCCCGCCGCCGGCTCCCGCCGCGTGCGCCTGCAGCTCGCTACGCTCGAGGCCGGGCCGGGGGCGGCGGGCGCGGGCACCGAGTGAGCCCGAGGTGAGGGGTGGGGCAGCGAGTGGGGCGGCAGGAAGAGCTGTAGAGAGCTGGAGAGGCCGGGGGGAGAGCTGGAGACTTGGGGTTGGGGAGGATAAAGAGCAGGAGAGGAGCTGGAGAAACGGGAGGAGAGAGAGGCAGTGGGAGAGCTGGACAGACAGGGGGAGAGCTGGAGACACGGGGTTGGGGGGAGAAAGGGAAAGAGCTGGAGAAATGGAGAGAGATGGAGAGACGGGGGAGAGAGGGACAGGCGGGGGGGCAAGAGGGGGGGGGGGGAGAGCTGGAGAGACGGAGAGGGGGAAGGAGATGTGGGGGTGGAAATAGAGGAGAAATGGAGAGATAGGGAGGGAGACTGACAACAGGGAGGGAAAAACAAAGGACCAGATCAAGAGGAGAGTAGCAGGGCCCAGAGGCTGGAGCCTTGGACCACAGGCATGAGTGCAGATTTGGAAGAGACAAAGAGACCTTGCCCCCCAATTGAGGCCTAGAGAGTCACTACTCGCTCACCCCCCACTTAGAGACCCTGCTCTGCACTCCAGCCCCCAGGGGCACCAGGTCCCTTTTAATCCTATGACTGTAATGAGTTTCAGGGGCCACCACCAGTACCGTCCCCATCCCAGGGGAGGACACCGAGGTCCAGAAAGGTACCATCTCTTGTCCGAGGGCACACAGCTAGGATTCTTCTAAGAGTGAGGGAAAGAGCAGAACACCAGGAGTGTGAGACCCCGGAAAGGAGCTACTGCTCATCCCTTTCCTTTTCTCTCTCCTCTGTCTTCTCTCCTCTTTCCTAAACACACACTCTCCGGCTTGTACTCCTTTGCTCAAACTTCTGCTGTGGCTCCCTGTTGCCCTCTGATTAAAACCCCTGCCACTCCCTGGGCCCCACAGGTTTCAGCCCCACATCCCCTTCCTTCTTTGGGTTATGACGGCATCCCTCAGCCCACAGACAGCCAGGCTGTCTGAAGTCAGTTGGCCTCTGTCTATCCCTATAGCAGGAGTGCCCTTGCATCTGTACTCCACATGGAAAATGTCCCATGTGCTCATTAAGCTCCAGCTCAAATCTCTGCCTTTCTCTGGGTCTTCCCAGTGTCTGAGTTACCCCGTTATTGCTTGTTGTGTGTCTTGTGGGATCTGTGTGCTGGTTTATGTCTCTCCCGCTGGACAGGGAGCATCCCACTGGTAAGGCCTGGATCTCCGGTGCCTTCATTCTTAGCATCGCCCCGCAAGCAGTAAGGGTGGATGCGTGGATGGACGGTTGGGTTGTTTGACTAGTGGATGGATTGGCTGTCGGATGGCTGGACGGACTAGTGAATGGATGGGCAGATAGAGGGATGGATGTTCAGTTGATGGGTGGATGGATATGGTTAGATTGAGGAATGGGTGCAATTCAGAACTGTTGAGTGGGTGGTTTGGGCACGTAGATAGGACGGTAGATGAAAGAATGGTTGGGTTGACCCATGGATGAACCGAGAGGAGGAACAGCGTCAACAACAGATGAGTGACTGACCCAGTTTCTCAAACGGGAGTTCCCTAAAAAACTTAAATCCTGATGTGCTAAGACCTCTGTATGTGAAGAATTGAGCTGTTCTATGGATCCTGAATGTGCTTCTTTGTGAAAACAGAAAATAGTCCCTCCCATCCTCTGCCATGCTCTGCAGCTCAGAGGAGGAGATGGGTTTAAGACGAGATGCATTCTCCCACAAAAATCAGGCCAAGAGGTTGTGGGCAGGTCTGCTGGAACCACCTGCCAGAAACGTGGGCCAAGTCAACTGGTGTGTGGGCCCCTCTTCGAAGGAAGACGGGCCTGTTCGTTCGAACATGGGACTCCTCAGTGGGCAGAGTCAAGGGCTTCTAGCACCCGAGGGCCAGAGAACTTGAATTATTTTTTTTTTAAGATTTATTTATTTATTTGACAGATCACAAGTTAGGCAGAGAGGCAGGCAGAGAGAGAGAGGAAGGGAAGCAGGCTCCTTGTCGAGCAGAGAGCCCGATGTGGGGCTCGATCCCAGGACCCTGGGATCACGACCTGAGCCGAAGGCAGAGGCTTTAACCCACTGAGCCACCCAGGCGCCCCTTGAATTTTTTTTTTTTTAAAGAATTTATTTATTCGAAAGAAAATAGAGAGCCTGAGGTGGGGGAGGGTCAGCGGGAGAAGCAGGCTCCCTGCTGACTGGGGAGCCCAATGCGGGACTCCAGGATCAGGACCTGAGCCCAGGGCAGTTGCTTAACCAACTGAGCCATCCAGGCACCCTGGAAAACTTGAATTTTAACACAGGGATCTGGAGCTTCTGGCCCGGGTCCCTCCCTCCTCCCTCCTCCCTCCTCCCTCCGAGACCAAAATGAATGGAGTCCACAGAGCCACCAGCAGCAGTCACTGCCAGGTTGTCTTTTCTTTCTCTGTGTCTGTCTGTCTGGGTCTCCTGTGTCTCTCTGGTCTCCTGTGTCTCTCTGTTTCTCTGTCTCTCGTCCCTTACTTTCCTGTCTCTCTTTCTCCAGCTTGTGCCGCTGGCCCCCAGGGAGGCAAGTATGCCGGCCCAGGTTGGCGGTGGAGAGATGAAGGAGCGATCAAGCAGGTGTGTGAGTCAATGTACCAGGGGCCAGAGCAGCAAGAAAGGGCTCCCTTCCCTTTCCCCTCAGGCTGCTGGTGGTGAGCCCCGGGAACACGTGGTCCCTGGGAGAGGTCTTACACAGCCACTAACCCTGTTCTTTGTCCTGCAGACAGCCCCACAGCCCCACCTGTGAGGACGGGACTGCGTGTGCAGCTGCACCCACCGCCATCTGGGCCACCAGGATGCCTGCTTGTCTGCCCCTATCCTCTCTCGGATAAATGGCTCTGCCTCCTAGTGCCGTGTGTCTGTCTGGGAGAGGGACAGTACTGGGGCCTGGCCACACCCACAGAGGGGCCATCCACACCCTTGGGGACCTTGGAGCCCAGCTGCACACAAGCCTCTCATGGAAGGAGGTGGGAGAGTGGCGCCAGGACCTTGAACCCAGACCTCTGGGCGTCCTCTGAGAAGCAGACAGAGGGACAAATTAGACTCGCCAGGTATTTATTAGGAGGAAGTACCTTAAAAAAAAGAGAGAGAGAGAGATTTATTTATTTTAGAGGGGAGGGGCTGCGGGAGAGGGAGAGAAATAATCTCCAGCAGACCCCGGCCAAGCAAGTAGCCCGGGTAGGGGGCTCGAGCCCACGACCCTGAGATCGTGGCCAGAGCCGAAATCAAGAGTCCGCACCTGCTGAGCCACCCAGGTGCCCTGGAAGTACTTGTAGAGGGGACCTGGTACAGGGTACGCCTGAGGAAGGCCCGAGGGCTGGGCAGGACAAGTCTTGTACCGTAGGTGCTTTCTGGAGAATTTCCACCGGGCCACTGGAGAATCTGAGAGTAATGTTGTCCACCCGGGGTGGCCTGTGTCCCGCAGGGAGCCCTGCCATGCTTGGGCATTGGTGGGAGGTGTGCTGGCAGATAAGGCAGGATCCCAAGGGTCGGCAACCAAGGCTGTCAGTGGTGCTCCTGCAGGAGAACGGCAGGCCACCTCCCACCAACCCACCGTTCCCTGGTTCCAGATCCCACTCAGGCTGGAAACCTCATGATCACAGCCCAGTCCCCTTGTGCGCACACACACACACACACACACACACACACACGCACACTCCCTGCCCTGGAGCTCCTGTGCCTCCTGCTCCCATGGATCTTAGAAAAGAGACCACGCGTCTATATGCTATATCTGTATTGAGGGGCCCCCCCAGGGGTGCCCCTAATCTTCGTCCTCCGCCCCTTCTGTTTCATCACCCCCTTCTGTCGTCCCTTCCCCTTCGGTGACCCCTGACACTTCCGTGTTCCCCTCTGGAGTAACAGAGGTTGGCATGCTGCCTGCGGATGTCCTCTTTTCGCTGGAAGGCCCCCTGTCCTTAGATAACAGAGACACAGTCCTCGACAGGTCACATTTGCCCTTTAAGAATCCTGGAAGGTGCAGCATATCTCGACGTTTGGCCCACCTGATAGGGAAGGGTCACACTCAGACTTGACCATCTGCCCGCTCCTGCAGGGGTGTGGGAGCCCACCCTCAGCCCCAACCCCACTTGCCAGAACAAGCAGATGCTGGAGATCAGGAAGAGGAGGCCTCCACATGTCCAGCCCAGCGCCCACATGTGCTTTCTCCGCATGGTTTCTGCACAAAGGAGGCAGGTTTGAGACCCAGGAGTCTCAGTGGCCCCGGGGACCCGGTTTCCTGGCACTCACCATCTGGCCGCTGGTGGTAGCAGACCCCATCACGATAGCAGCACCGGAGACGCAGACACAGATTGGGGTTCTCAATTGCCGCTTGGCCCCCACAGCTCTCCCGGTCCCATACATCTCCCTCACAGCCTTGAGACCAACCACAAGGGCACCTACGTCACAGATTCTGACCCAAGGGCCCCAGAACCCCAGGACCTCAAAGTCAGGCTCCTGGCCTCCTGCCGAGGGCTTACTCTGTGGAGGACCCAGGAGTAACCCAGGCTGGCAACCCCCTCCGCCCTCAGACCCAGGAGTCCAGACCCCTAGCCCCTCCTCCCTCAATACCAGGAGTCCAGACCCCCAGCCCTTCCTCCCTCAATACCAGGAGTCCAGAACCCTAGCCCCCTCCTCCCTCAGACCCAGGAGTCTGGGTCCCCAGCCCTCTTGGCTCAGACCAGGATCAGGTTTTCAGCCCCTTCTCCCTTTAGACCCATGGAGTTAGTCTCCTAGGAGTCTGGACTCCCTGTCCTTGGAGGACCGGGGTTCAGCCACTGCTCACTCCATGGATAGAAGAATCCCTGGATCCCATTCCCGTCTGTGGAGAAAAAGGGTCAGTGTTAGAGGGGCTGTAAGGAGGCTGAAGAGGCTCCGTGCTCGGCTCTCTGACCCTCCCTTCAGCCCCCTCACCTACTGAGCCCTGCATCAGCAGGAAGAGGCTCAAAGCGGGGATCCCAGAGCCCACCATGTTGCCTCCCCAGACCCTTGGGGCCTCTGTGGGGACAGACCTTGAAGGCCATCACCCCAGCAACCAGTGGGGCCCCGCCCACCTGCCCACCCAGCTTTCAAGGTTCCAAGTTCTGTTGCTAGGGAGCCCCCTTAGCAGTGGGGAAAGAGGAGGGGGGGTCACACTGGCCTGGTCATGCCTGGTTGGTAGGAAGTGGCTTCCTTAGCAACCAGGTTGAAGGGCCCACAGTGGTGGGGGCCAGCCAACCTGGGTAGAAAGTAGGTGGGGGTCTAAGGCACCTCCTGCCTGACAACCAGGGGACCCCAAGCTACGGGGCCTGGGAGACCTTCTTGCCAGGGAATCCCTCTGCTTGGTAACCTGATGCCTGCAGGGCAGCCCCAGGTGGCCCAAAGTCTCCAGAGATGTCGTTGCCAGGGGTCTTCCCCCTAGCAACCAGGGGCAGGCGCCCTGAGGCTCACTGAGCCCCATTGTTAGGGAGGCCCCCCCAACAACCAGGTGGCCCAGGAAGACAAGGGGAAAATGGGGGTTGGGCCAGAGGCCAGAGCACTTGCTTGGGAGTCCTCTTGTTCCGAGGGCTCTCCAGGCCTCCCCGTGGAGAACGGATGGGGGATGTGTAAGGGCCATGAGGATGTGCAGGCCCTGAGTGTGGCTTGTGGGGAGGAAGACCCTTCTCCTCGGGCCTCAGTTTCTCCACCCACAAATGGGGAAAGGGGTCCATGTGGAGGTCCTCAGGTTTCCCATTTGGTCCCCCTCAGTGGTGGAGGAGCCCAGTGGAGGGCTGGGCTGGGACCATGATCCCTAGTTCTCTCAGGTGACCCTCCATTCAGCTTGGTAGTACAGTGAGAAGGGAGCCTCCCAGGGCAGTGTGGCTTTGGGGCCTGGACTCTGGGGTCTGAGGGAGGAGGGGCTGGGGGTCTGGACCCAAGTCCGAGGGAGGAGGTGGCTGAGGGCCCAGATTCCTGGGGCTGAGGAAAGAGAGGCTGGAGATCTGGACTCTAGGGTCTGAGGGAGGAGGGGGCTGGGGACCAGGACTCCTGGATCTGAAGGAGGAGGTGGCTGGACTGCTGGGTCTGAGGGAGGAGGGGCTGGGGGCCTGACTCTCGGGTCTGAGACAGAAGGCCAGGGACCAGGTCTGAGGGCAGCTGTCCAGGAGTCCAGACCCCATTTCTCAGGAAGCCTCGTGAGGCTGACTCCTGGTCTGTGCATCTCTTGTAAACATCCTGGTGGGAGCTGAGTGGCCCTGGGCTGCCTCCGTCAGAGATGACACAGGTTAGAGGGGGCTCAGCAGGAGGCCGGGGGTGGGGGGTCATAGGGGTTATGGGGCTGAGGCCAGCAGCTGATGACCATTTCCTGTGTCAACATCATCTGGACCCACTTCGCAATTCCCGGGATTCCTCAGGGATCAAGGAGGGGGTGGGGGGCGGGGCTGCTGGGCCCTGGACCGCGGCTTGGGACTGGGGGGGCCCCCGCCGTCACGGCCCTCACCGCTAATGACAGGTTTGGGTTGCTTCTGCGGCCTGCCTGCCCCATCACCCCCCAGAGGCCAGACAGGACCCCCCAGGGATAGACAGACAGACACACACAGCCTCGGACCTGCTGACCTCACACCAGCCAGCCCTACCTCACCCAGGGCCAGCACAGGAGAAAGGACCCCCAGCTCCCCACTCATATTCCAGTGGCATCTTCCCTCACGTGCGGGACCCTCCACGCAGAGCCTTCGGCACTATGTCTCCCTGGTCCTTGTCTCTGAGCCTCTGAGCTGGTTTCCTTAAAGCTGCTTGTATCTGTATATCCTATTGTTTCACAACTTGGTCTTTTGCTCACCCTGGGTGTCTGTGTTATAGCATCTGTGTGTATGTGTCGGTGTCGTCACTTTTTTGTGATTCCCCAGTTCTGCCTGTCAGTGGGGGCACCCTGTGCCCTCTTGCTCTCCTTGCAATAGAAGGAGCCCGGGCCTCCCTGCCTCCAACCCTGGGGAAGACCCAGGATGCTGAGGAATCCCCCTGACCACCTGCGTTACCCACCCCATCTCCCTCAGACTCCTGCAGCCAAGAAAGCTGGAATTAGGGGAAAGATGACCCCACGGCCTCAGGGTGCAGGCCAAGGCACAATGCGGGGGGCGGGGGGGCAGGGACTGGCACCAGCCAGGTACACTGACCCAGCCTCAGACTCCTGACCTTTCCCATAGAGCATTTTCCAAATGGCAGAATGGAAACACCTTTTTCTCCACCTGGGAACCAGGGTTTAAGGCCTGGACACCTGCCACCTGGTTTGGAGGGAGGAGGGGGCTGGGGGCCCAGGATCCTGGGTTGAAGAAGAGGGTCTGGGGTAGCACTCCTGGTTCCTAGTAGGTGGAAGGGGCTGCCAGTGCAGGATCCCTATTGTTGCTCTCAGACTGGCCCCAGGCCCAGTCCCTATCCCCTCAGGCCAGTCCATCCCCCAGGCTGGTGGCCTGAGTCACCTTGGCTGGCCCCGCCAGTCTGGGGGGGGGGGGCTACGTCAGTTCTCCCCTCACTGACGCAGCTTTGGGCCCCCCACACTGACTCAGCCGGAAACAGGCCCCCTGAGGGGCGGAGACCCAGTGGTCAGAGGCCTGGGTCCCTGTGGGAGCGGGGGCTGGGGAGGGCCCCTGGGGGGCCCTGGAAGGGGTGGCCATGACAGACCCGCAGAGAGAGTTCTTACCTGAGGCAATGAGGTCATGTCCCACTATGGGGGGGACTGTGACCTCACCTCCCTGGGGATGTGAGCCCTCATCCCCCACCCCACGTGGTGGGGGATGGGAGGGGGAGGACTCTAGCTGCCATTCATCCCCAGAGCCCCCCTACCAGCTCAGAACAGTTGAGAGCCAGGAGGGGGCCTACAGGGGGACCTTGTCATTTTGCCTTCTCACTCCCACCCTGTCTTTCGCTGGGAAGGGGGGATGCTCCAGGGGATGGGGCTCTAGACCCAGTCCCTCACGGGCTCTGCCTCTGTCCCCAGCATTCATCAGGGCGCCTGTGCTCCCAGGGCTGTCCTGTCCATCCCCCCCATCCCCTGCTCCAGTGCCTCCGCACATTGCCATCTCTGCCCTGTCCCCATCTCCACTCCCTGGCTGAGCCACTCTCTCCATGTGTCTGTCACCCTCATTACCTTGCCCACTCACTTGCCATCCCCAGCCCTACTGGATGCTGCATCTTTCTCTGGGCCTCTGGGCATGTGTTAATAAAAATTGAGGAAGAGAACTGCAATGCTTCATGTTTATTGACAGCTGATTGTGTGTCCTACACCTCTACACGAGTGAACTCATCTTTACCAGGCATGGGGGGGGGGCAGCAAGGGGATGGGTGCTCGGTTATCCCCATTTCACAGATAAGGAAACTGAGGCCCAGAGGGAATGCAGCACCTATGCAAGATCGCACCTAGTCTGGGTGTCTCATGCTTGCTCTCTCTCTCTCTCCCACTCAGCTCTGCTTCTCTGCCCACCTTCATGTCCCTGTCTGTCTCCCAGAGACTGTACTCCTCTCTGTCCCAGCGCCCAGCACCTCCTCTGAGGGTCTCTGGCTCCTTGCCTGTCTCTAGGGGCCTCTGCAACTTTGTCCCCGGTGTGTTACTCCTGCTGCCTGCCTCCCCTCTCTCTAAACCCACAACTTGATGTCCCTTTTCTTCCTGGGGTCTCTGTGTGGGTCTCTCTGCTCCTGCAGTGAGATGTCCCGCATCTCTCCGTGGATCACAGTCTATCTCTGCCTTTCAGACTCCTCCTCTGCCTCAGCGTCCCCATATTCTCTGTGTCCTCGCTTGGGTCTCACTCTCTCCATCCCTCTCACTCACTCTGTCCCTTTGAATGGCTCTGACTTGCACCTCCATCTCCCCAGGGCTGCGTCTTGTGGCTCTGTCCTCGGCTTTCCCGTCCCTCTCTCCCTAGCCTCCCTACCTCTCTGATGGTCCTAGTCCAGCCAATCCAGACCACCAGAACCCCCCCGCACCACCCCCCCACACACAGCCCAGCCCCAGCTCTTGAGCCACTGTGTCTGCCCCTGTGGCAGCCCGGAGGAGGAGGTGGAGGGAGGGGACGCCAATGACCTCACCAGCCCCTCTCCGACCACCCCCCCCTTTCTCTCTTCAACTTTTCCAACTTTTCCTTCCTTGCCCTCCTCTGAGCGAGGCAGCCTGAGCCCTGCGAGGCAGCCGGCTCCCTCTGAATGGAAAAGGCAGGCAGGGAGGGTGAGTCAGGATGTGTCAGGCCGCCCTCCCCTGCCGCCTGCCCCCCGCCCAACCGCCCTGGCCCCCTATATAACCCCCCAGGCGTACACACTCCCTCACTGCCACGGCCCTCGCTGCTCACACGCACATGCCTCCCCTCCCCAGGCCGAGGCCCAGCTGACCCCCAGGGCTCCCCCCGGCAGCGGACAGGGAAGGGTTAAAGGCCCCCAGCTCCCTGCTCCCTGCCCTGGGGAACCCCTGCCCTGTGGGGACATGAACAGTAAGTTGGTTCAAGTTCATGGGGTGGGGGGGACAGGAAGGGAGGAGGGAGGGCCAGTGGCAAGGAGGGTGGGGAGCAGACAGGCGCAGCTGAATGGGGTAGAAAGAGACAGAGGAGAGTGAGGGAGCCATGGGGGTGGGCAGAGATGGGAGAGGAAAGGAGATTCCCAGAAAGCAGGCGGCCCAGAGACGAGGGGGGCAGAGAGATGAGAGGACGAAGCTGAGACGCGGAGGGATGCACAGGGCAGCGCCAGAGAGATGGAGACCCCAGACAGACAGAGACGGATGCCCGGAGGGGATCCCCGAGGGCCCGGGGACCCCAGGGAGTCAGCGGGGACAGAGAGACGCAGACGCCCAGGAATCCCGACAAAGAGGTTCCGGGAGGGAAAACTGAGGCAGAGAGCCTCCAGGAGGTGAGCGCCAAGTCCAGAACACCGACCCCAGCCACGGGGAGGAGAGAGAGAGAGACAGTGGTGCAGACAGGAACGGGAGAGCCAGACAGATGCGGACCGACGGACAGACAGCGGCCGGGGAGGGCCGGGGGGCGGGCTGGGGGTGTGATGCGGGAGCGGGGCGGCCCGGGGGGCGCTGATTGGCTGGCGGACGCGGGGGTGGGCGGGGCAGCTGGGGGATGGGCTGCCGGGGAGCCAGCGGGCTGGAGCCCCCGAGCCGCGCGCCGCCGCCGGGTCCCTCTGCGCCTCCCGCGGCCCCGTTGCGCCAGCACCTCTGCCTCTCTTCGCCCAGGTGTGCTCCGGGGGCATCGCCGGCTCCGCGGCCGGGCCTTCCGCGGTCCACCAGGGGGTGGGGATGTACCCCTGGGGAGGGGTCTGGGCCTCCAGGTTTCTGTCCTGGTCTCCTGCCTCTGCTCTCAGTCCGGCTCTGGCTCCGAGGCCCGGGGAGGGGGCAGGTTCTGGCCTGTGCCTCCCCCCTTCATGCCCCGCCCCGGGGCCCAGATTCCGGCGTCCGGGGGCGGACGGGAGACGCCCGGCCCGTCTACCCGCCCCGGGCCGCGTCTGCTCCGACGGGCGGGGCAGCCTGAGCCGGAGAGGGAGAGGGAAGCCCGCCCCAGCCCTGCGACCTGCCCTGGGCGCTCCACCCTGGGACTCAGGACCCCCAGTCCCTCCTCCCTCAGACCCACCAGTCCGGTCTGAGCTCTCTGCTTCTTCCCGCCCCCAGGTGTTTGCTGCCTGGTCCTGGTCGCCCTGAGCCTGTGGCCAGATAGAGCTGCTGCCCCCGGGCCGCCTCCTGGCCCCCCACGGGCCTCCCCAGACCCTCGGGCTGAGCTGGACAGCGCCGTCCTCCTGACCCGTTCCCTCCTGGCGGACACTCGGCAGCTTGCCGCCCAGCTGGTAGGAGAGACTGGAAGGGACGGGCAGGGACCAGGACGAGGAGTGGGGAGGGATTCTGGGCTACCACGGTGGCAGAAACGGGAGGTGGGGTGGGGTGGAGAGTGGGGGTGGGGGAGAGGAGTTTTGAGCCTATCTGGAGGATGGAGGGACCCTTGGAGCTGGACAGGGTCCCCCTCAAGGCTTCTTTGTCCCCACAGAGGGATAAATTTCCAGCCGACGGAGACCACAACCTGGACTCTCTTCCCACCTTGGCCATGAGTGCAGGGGCTCTGGGAGCCCTGCAGGTAAGGGAAGGGGAAAGGGCGGGTGGGGGGGATTGGTGAGATCTGAGTATGGAGGGGGACTGGGGGCCAGAGCAGGCTGGTGGCATGTGTTCCTGATGCCCCCCATGCCCTGTGTCCTAGCTCCCAGGTGTGCTGACACGGCTGCGGGCGGACCTGTTCTCCTATCTGCGCCACGTTCAGTGGCTGCGCCGAGCTGGGGGCCCTTCCTTGAGGACCCTGGAGCCCGAGCTAGGTGCCCTGCAGGCCCGGCTGGACCGCCTGCTGCGCCGGCTGCAGCTCCTGGTAGGATCCCCCAGCCCCCAGGCCTGACACCTAGGCTTGAAACCCAACCCCAGACTCTGGGCCTGCTCTGAGACCTGCTCTGAGACCTTCAAATCCTGTGGCCCCAAGACCCCCCAGACCCTGACCCAAAGGCAGCCTGGAGACCCTGAGTCTACCATCTCCAGACTTCAAGAGCCTAGACCCTGAGGCCTCCAACCTTGAGCTCTGTGTCCCTAAGACCTCAGACACTGGTCATGAGCCCTTAAGACCTGACTGCTAAATCCTAGACCCAGGACAGAAAACTTCAAATACCAGTTCCTGGGCCTGACCCCAAATTCCAGGTCCCACTTCTGAGTGCCTAACCCTCACCCATGAGTCTCTCATCTTGGATTGGAGAGATCCCACATCTAAGACCCCAGGCCCAAGATCTTGGACCCGACTCCAGACTTGAGCCCCCAGCCCTTGCCTAGCATCAGGATCCCAGTCCTAACTCTATAGACCTGTCCCCCAAGCCCCTGGACTTGGCTCTGACACCCCCACCTTTCGGCCCCAGTTTTCATTTTCTGCACCCAACATGCTGAGAACTGCCTGCCCAGAAAGCCTATGCCACAGGCTAGAGAAGCTCCGGAAGCCGGCAGCCTGGACTTCCCAACCCCCCCCCCCCCCATTTAGTAGAAGCTCCAAACACCCCTTCCCCGAACCCCCACTGCACCCTGGGCCTATTGCTAACCCTCTGTCCTCTCCCAACAGATGTCCCGCCTGGCCTTACCCCAGGCGCCCCCGGACCCACCAGCTCCCCCACTAGCGCCCCCGGCCTCCGCCTGGGGAGGCATCAGGGCAGCCCATGCTATTCTTGGGGGGCTGCACCTGACCCTTGACTGGGCTGTGCGGGGCTTGCTGCTGCTGAAGACTCGGCTGTGACCCACCACCGGGAACCACCAACGTCCTTCGATGCCACATCTTATTTATTTATTTATTTGGGGACTGGGTGCATGGCAGCAGGAAAACACTCCCTCCTTCTCTCCCCTTAATTTGAGACGGTCCCTCCAGGAGACCTGGGCAGAGTAGGGGGGTTTCTGTGCCTTATTTATACTTATTTATTTAAGGGGGGGTGGGTGGGAAGCAGGTAGACTTGGGGACCAAAGGGGCTGGAAACTGGAGTCCTAGATTCTTGAATCTCTTAAGTCTGGCTGCAGGGTTTCCCTATCCCCTAGCCCTCTGGGCCTGGGCAGGAGCATATATTATTTATTAAACAATTACTTTTTGGGTTGGGGTGGGGAGGGAAAGGGAAAGGAGGCCTGGGTTTTGTACAAAAATATGAGAAACCTTTGTAAGATGGAGAAGGGGGAATTAAATTTGTCATACACATCCACTTAGAGGTGATTTCTCTGAGGGCTGAGGGTTGGGGGCTGGACGCTGGGGTCTGTGGAATAGAGGGAGGCATGGACCCTCAGTGGGCAGGACAGCAGAGGGGAGATCATTGTTCCCCAGAGACCCTGAGCACTGAGGGGCAGGGTCCGAGACTGCACTTTGTAGGCACTCAATGAATCTTTAATGGAAGGCTCCAGAAGGCCATCCTGTGCCCTACAATACTTGTATGTGACAAAGCTGCAAGTTTGATGTCGTTTGTTAAGGTGATGTTCACAACAGCAAATCAGAAACCACCTAGATGTCCAACAGTGAGGGATGGTTTAATAAATTACACCCATCTGTCTGATGGGATGCCATCAGCCATGCTGAGGGGATGCTCCGGGGGCTGTTTTAAGACCAGAGAAAGCAGGCTACTAACCACGGTGTGATTTGCATTTTGTGTTTGGATGGATGGATGGATGGATGGATGGATATACAGGCGTTTTTAAAAGTCCTAGAATCTGGCTGACTCAGTAGAGCGTGTGACTCTAGATCTTGGGGTTGTGAATTCCAGCCGTACACTGGGCATACACTTTACTTTAAAAATAATAATAGGGGTGCCGGGGTGGCTTACCCGATTAAGCATCTGCCTTCAGCTCGGGTCATGATCCCAAAGTCCCAGGATCGAGGCCGAGCATTGGGCCCTGCTCAGTGGGGAGTCTGCTTTTCCCCCTGCCTCGCACCCTGCTCTCGTGCTCACTCTCTCAAATAAATAAAATCTTTAAAATAAAAAATCCTAGAAGAAAATACACCCAAATTTTGACCATGGTCCCCTCAGGGTGGAAGGTGGATTGGAGTTCTGAGTGACTTGTTTTTATTTGTGCCTGTCTATATTATCCAGAATTTCCACAATGACCATGTATTTTGCATGACATATTTAAATAAAATAAATAAACACTTTTTAGAGTGAAAGAATACCAGTCACCACCTTCCCCCCCAAATAAGCTCTCAGAAGGAGTCAGGAATCACGGCTCACTGAGTGCCTGCTCTGGGCCGTGCCTGAAGTGTGGGGTTTTACTTACATGACCCCCTGAATGAGGCATCATGACCCACTTGACTGGGTGAGGGAAGGTGAGGCTGGAGGGGGTGTTTGGCTGTTGTTCAAGGTCACATAGCTAGGGAGAGACAACTGTGATTCTGCCAGAGGTCTGGCTCCTTCCAAAGCGCACGTCTCTCCCTTTTATAACCCACACAGACACAAATCTGTTACAAATGGGGAAACCGAGGCCCAGTGTGGGTATGAGTCTTACTTAAGGTCTAGAGAAAGGTCAGTGGTGAGTTGGGGCCTCCCTTCTTAAGAGTCAGAAACTCTTTAGTTAATTATCCATTTATAATATCCAAGAGAGCAGTTCCCACACCCCCTGGCTCGGGGACCCCCCACAAGGGTCCTGTGTTTTCACTAGTTTGGGTCTGGACTGGGGCTTCTGAGCCACAGGCCCTAAGCCACATCCTGGAGTCAGGAACCCATCCATGCCCCCCAGAGAGTTCCCAGCAAGAGACCTACACGTAGGTGTCTGATGAGGTCACAAAGCCCCTCCACCGGAAGGCTCCTCCCCCAGGCCAGGGCTGACCACCCCCCCTCTGCAGGGCCATGGCCAAGCCCTGGAGAAGCTCCACCTTCTGGAACCGCTGACCTCCCGCACCTGTGAAGCCCAAAAGGCCAGGACGGGTGGGCTGGGGGACACTGGGCTGGCCATGTGCCCAGGTGCCTGGCTCCCTGACCATGTATCTGTGGTGACCCACCTTTTCTCCCGCTGCCATGAACCGGTTTCGCAACATCAAGCGCATGCAGCCACTCCAGGGACCCTCAAAATGGGTCCCCACTCTGGGCGAGTTGCAGAAGACCCTCCAGAAGGGCGAGTACCTGCCCCTCCGCCCGCTGCCCATGTTCGAGAGTAACTTTGTGCAGGTCCCCAGCTTCCTGCACCCTGGGGGCGGAGAGGGGCAGGAGGGGATTGGAAACCCCCCCCCCCGGGGCTGGGGGATTTGGACCCAGGCAGGCATGAGGTGGGGTGGGGGCGGGGCTCCGGTGGCCAGGGGCTTGGGCTGGGGGTGCCGGAGGACTGCTGGAGAAAGGAGTGGTTCCAGCCCCTCTCCCTGGCCCCCCAGGTGAACAATCGAGGGGCCCCCGTGTACGTGCACCACAGAACCAACCGTCTGACCATGGGTGTGGCTGCCTCCCTGCCAGGCCTGGTACTGCCAGACATCCTGCTGATCGCTGAGCGGGGAGAGGGCAGGGAGTGCTCCAACCTCATCCTCACCAGGTGCCTCCATCCCCCCCAGCGGCCCCAGACAGTGCTCCTACCTGGTCCTCATTGGGTGCCTCCATCCTCCCATCTGTTCCTGCTCTGTCCCATCTCCTGCTCTGCCATCGGCATCTCCTGCTTCTCCGCCCCCAGGATGCTCCCGCTGGACCTGGCCCACCTCTACGTGCACGACCTGTCTGCCTGCCGCCTGAAGCTACGCCTGGTCACAGGTCGCTACTACTACCTGGAGCTGGATGCCCCTGATAATGAGCTTGGCTTCCTGTTTGACCGCTGGATCCGTCTCATCAACCTACTCCATGAGCCGGCCACAACCTGGGCCCCCCGGACCCTGAGCACACCAACCATGGGCCTGGTCCATGTGGTACCCCCTGCCTCCACCTGGCGCCTCCAGGTGGGTACTGCCCCCCACCCTGGGGCGGCTGCGGTTCTAGATCTCAGAACCAAGTCCAACAGCCTGCAACCCAGAGCCCCAAGAAATGAGGCCGGGGGCCTGGATGACAGAGGAGGGCCTGGGACCTGCACTCCTGGATCTGGGGGAGGAGGGGCTGGGAGATGGACTCCTGGTTTAGGGAGGAGGAGGCTGGGGGCCTAGATTCCAGGGTTTGCAGGAGCAGAGGACAGGATCCCTGAGTCCTGGGAGAGGGATGGGCTGGGGTCCTGGAGTCTTGGGCTGAGTAGGTAAGGGAGATGTGGAAACCAGGAGGAGGCCACCCCTCCTCACTGTCCCCCTTCTTGTCCGCAGGCTCAGCCCCAGTCCAAACGTTCAGGTGAGCAGGTTCAGTGTCCATCAGGCTCTCCCCTGCTTCTCAGCATCTTCTGCACCAGGCATGGTCTGACCTTCCCCTTCTTCCCTGGCCAAGCCCCCCGCGCGTCTCCCTGTGTCCTCCCTGTCCGGGACATTGACTCAAAGCATCCCCTCCTCTGCAGTCATGATTGCCAAGCCCACATTTCCTTACAAGCTGATGGCATCTCAGAGACAGAAGAAGACCAAGGTGAGCATGCAGGCCAGGCTTGGCTGTGGAGGGATGGGGCAGGGATACTGGGCTCCCTCACTGCCCCCATCCCTCCTTCCACTGTCAGACCCTCAAGCGCAGATTCAAGTCTCAGGCCGTGGGCGATTCTGTGCCTCTTATCTGGTCACATGCGGAGCATGCTCAAGCTAAGAAGAAACCTACAGAAAAGTAGGCTGGGGGTCTGGCTCCTGGGGGGAAGCAGGGGAAGGCTGAGGACCCAGTGCCGATGCCGTCAGTCATGCCATGTGGTCCTACAGGTCCCAACCAAAACTCTACTTGGACACATCTCAGACGAAAATCCAGGTTTCTGGTGAGCACACCCCCCACATGTGTGGATCCCCAAAGTTCTGGCCCTTCGGCTGAAAGCTCAGACTACTTTCTTTCCATCCAGAGAAGCCCAGCATCACCATCCGTACCATCTTCAGCATCATTTCCAACACCATCAACCACACACAGTCCTCTTCCAAGGCAGCTATATACTGGGGGCCCAACTCTTGGTCTGAGGGAGGAGGGACTGGAAGTTTGGACTCCTGGGTCTGAGTGGGGAGGAGGGACTGGGGGCGGTCTGAGGGAGGAGGAGCTGTGGTCTGGACTCCTGGGTCTGAGGGAGGAGGTGGGGCTGAGGCTCTGGTCTCCTGGGTCCTGGGTCTCAAGCTTTCTCTGGTCCTGATCATCCTTCCCGTTTCTCGGCCTGTCTCCAGGGTCACTCATCTGACTCAGAGGTGGGCACGGTTCTCGGAGGCTTAGTGGAGACCCCTGTCCGGTGCATCTCGGAGGACAGCCAGGAGCCTTCCCTGGTGGGCTCCTATGACTGCTTGGACGCCTACCTGTGGCAGCAGGATGTTGAAGACCTGATGGACCCGGATACCAGCACCTTGTCTTCTTCCTCCTTCAGCCCCGCCCCTGGCCCTCCAGCCTTCTACTTCCCTCATGCTTTACCCTCCGGCCGGAAGCACAAGGAAAAGGCCGGGCAGAGGCCGCGGCCATTGCGCTCCCAGAAGTCCCCATCTACCCGGGCCACCTCTTCGAGGGTTCCATTCATCCTCGACCAGTCCAAGAAGGTCTCGGCAGTGCGCGCCCCATCCCAGAAGACCTCAGCTGCCCCTGGCCCATCCCGGAAGGTTCCCACTGCGCCTGGTGCCCCTCAGAAGGTCCCCACTGCACCTGGTCCCCCTCAAAAGGTTCCAGCAGCACGGGGCCCATCTCGGAAGGCAACACCTGTAGTGACCACCTCCCCGAAGGCCCCACCAGCTCACGGTGCATCCCGGAAGCCTCCAGCTACCTTGGCTGTTTCTCGGAAGGCCCAAGCCATACCTGCCCCATCTCAGAAGCCCCCACCCATGTTGGCTAGTCCTCAGAAGCCTCCAGCCGTACCTTTCCTGTCTCAGAAGTCCCCACCCACCCTGGCTCTTCCCCCAAAGGCCGTGTCCCCCACTCTCCAAAGGAAGAAATCTTTGTTCATCCCTACCCCATCCCAGAAGGCTGTGACCTCACCTAGTCAGTACAAGATGACCCCGGAGAGAGCTGATTTTGGCCTGGGGCCCGAGATAGGTCCTAGAAGGGATGTGGCTGAGAGAAGGAAGCAGGAAGGGGCACCCCAGCCCATGTTGTTCGTGGGCACCCAGGAGATGGATGTACTGGAGACGAGGACCCAGAAGACATCCATGGAGCTGCCTTTCACCACCACGAAGAAGCAGTCAGAGGAAGTCGTGATCAGCAAAGCCCGGGAAATCACCCTGGATGGCCTGAAGGGCCGGGGCTTGCTGGAGGACAAGGTCCACAGAAAGAAGGAGAAGATATCCCTGGACATGCCTGGCTTCAGATCCAAGGAGAGGGGAGAGCGGCACAGGTGGCTCAAGACCCAGGAGCTGGCCATCGAGGGAGGCCCAGAGGAGCAGAGCAGGCCCTTCTCGGTAGAAGGCCTCACGCTCGCCAAGATGATGATCATGGCCAACTGCAAGGAGCCCCCCCAGAGACAAGCTGCAGTCGGCCTGCCCTCCTGGCTCTCAGCTCCCCAGGCATCTATGTCAGCAGAGGGTACAGGGCCCTTCAGTCCCTGTTCTGCTCCCTTGTCAGAGAGGAAACCAGTGGCAGCTAGGAAGCAGTCCCCATTGGGTTCCTGGGTGCCCTCATCAGAGAGGAAACCAATGGCAGTTAGGGAGCAGTCCCCAGTGGGCTCCTGGGCGCCTTCGATGGAGGGGACCCTGGCGGGGTTTAAGGAGCAGTCCCCATTGAGCTCCTGGGCACCCCCAATGGAGGGGCCCTCAGTGGAGGGTAAGGAGCAGTCCCCGGTGGGCTCATGGGTGCCCTCGCCAGAGAGGAAACCAGTGGCAGTTAGGGAGCAGACCCTGGTGGGCTCCTGGGCACCCTCGACAGAGGGGACCTCAGTGGGGGGTAGGGAGCAGTGCCCGGTGGGCTCATGGGTGCCCTCACCAGAGAGGAAACCAGTGGCAGTTAGGGAGCAG
>NC_081573.1:10363343-10392611 GCF_022355385.1 Mustela nigripes | reverse complement strand
CATGGGTGCCCTCACCAGAGAGGAAACCAGTGGCAGTTAGGGAGCAGTCCCCGGTGGGCTCCTGGGCACCCTCAATGGAGGGGACCTCAGTGGGGGGTAGGGAGCAGTCCCCAGTGGGCTCCTGGGTACCCTCGCCAGAGAGGAAACCAGTGGCAGTTAGGGAGCAGTCCCCGGTGGGCTCCTGGGCACCCTCGACAGAGGGGACCTCAGTGGGAGGTAGGGAGCAGTCCCCGGTGGGCTCCTGGGTGCCCTCGCCAGAGAGGAAACCAGTGGCAGTTAGGGAGCAGTCCCCGGTGAGCTCCTGGGCGCCCTCAACAGAGGGGACCCCAGCGGGGGGTACACAGCAGTCCCCAGTGGGCTCCTGGGTGCCCTCAATGGAGGGGACCTCAGTGGGGCGTAGAGAGCAGTCCCCAGTGGGCACCTGGGTGAAGGGGAAAATACATCGGTGGGCAGAGAGGAGCAGGCATCAGTGGGCAGAGGAGAGAGCAAATGTAGAGGAGCTGTCCCAGGATACCATGGGGCCTTCTGAGGTGCCCTACCTCCCCGAGCAGGAGATGGGCAGTGTCTCCAGCAGCCAGAAGATGGACAATGTCTCCCTGTCTCCCACCCCTCTGCCTGCATCAGAGGGGGAGGATACAACCCGGTCGCCAACCTCACTGACCCCCGTGTCAGAAGTGGGAGCTGGGGGGTCCCCACCGCTCAGCAGCCTATCTCAAGAGCCTCTCGAGCCCAAGGAGATGTCAGACCTCAGCCCTGTGACCACGACGGGGCTGTCCTCAGCGGGTGTCTCACCCTCACCCTTGGAAGTTGAGAGCGGGGCAGACCTGGCTGCCAGCGGGGATAAGGAAGAGGAACAGGATGTCTTCAGCCCTTCAGCCAGGTACTTGGGGTGATGACTGATATATTCCATCAACCCCATTCTCTGCCAGGTGGAGGATCACGCCCTCTTTTCTCACTTTTATTCATGGACTTGGTATTTAGTGAGTGTTGACTTTGTGCTAGGCATTGTTCTAAGTACTGGGAATCCAACACTGAGCAATTTGGGGCGTATATGCCTTGCCATCTTGTGTGTAGAGCCCAGAGATGCTGTTTAGCCTCCCGCAATGCACAGGCTCTTCCTCCAACCCCACCCCCAGCAAAGAATGATCCACACAAACTATCAGTAGTGATGAAGTTAGGAATCCTGACAATAAAAACTAAGGCAATTATATTGTATGATGTAAGCTGATAGCTCCATGGGGAGACAGTACAGGAGGGCGGACTAGGCGTGAAGGTAGGCAGCCTCCAGAATGGGACTGGTGGATCCGGGAGGGCCTCAGGGAGCTGATGTCACTTGTAAAAGACTTGGAGGAGAAGAGGGAGGGTTCCATGCACACATCTGGGGAAGTTATGAGTGTGCAGTATGTTGACCAAGAGTGAGTTCCAAGGGGCTCCAGAGAGAAGAATGCCATTAGAAGAGTCAGGGAACTGGTGGCCATCACAGGAGACCTTGCCGGGCGTTTTAAGAACTTAGGCTTTGATGCTGATGAGTGAGCTGGGGGCAGGTGGATTGAGCTAAATAGTTGGGATTCATGTGTGTTAGAAAGGGCTCTCTCTGGCCCAAGCATCGAGAAGGTAAGCGGGCAAGGATGGAAGCTGGGAGTTGGCAAGAGGCAGTCGGAGTGATCCAGGCATGAGATGATGTGGATCTGGACACGAGGGGAGGTGTTGGAGGTGTTGAGAGGAGACAGCGTTCTAGAGACACTCTGATGGCTGAGCCAACAGATTGTGTCCATGTGGTATGAAGGGAAAATGTAAGGGTTGTGGTCTGGGACACTGGGGAAATGCTGTGGCCATTGGCAGCAGTCAGAGAAGCTGTGAATGAAATGGATGGCAGGTAGAGCATCAGGAATTCCATTTTGGACATCTGAATTCCAAGATGTCTGGTGAAGATGTGGGTTAGGTAGCCAGATGCGTGAGTCACAGGTGACTTGGGAAATCATCAGCTCGGGGATGGCTACTGCAAGTTAGAAGACTAGGGGAGGTCTCTGGCCAGCGAGTGTAAACAAAGCAAGTGTTGGGAAGAGGGGAGACCACAGTAGTGGTGTGCAGAATGGTGAGACACAGACATCCTGGCCACCATGGGAAAAGAGCAGTTGTGTCTAATGCCGCATCTAGGTGGGGGGAGGTGGGACTGAGATGAGGCCTCTGGATTTATCAGCAAAGATTCGATTATTTGTTACATGGTGGTAACGAGTTGAATGGGGCAGGCCTGAAGAGGCACAGAGAGCAGGAGGTCACCTGCCAGGGTCCTTGAAAACGTGATGCTGGCTGAAAGGAGCCAGATGCAAGGGTCCCTGTCACGGATGATGCCCTTTGACAATTGTGGGGCAGACAAATCCCAGCCGACTGGTGGTTGCCAGGAGCTGGGAATGGGGAGGGATGGCACATGGGGAACAGGGTCTCCTTGTGGGCTGATGAAACGTTCTGGAGCTCAGAGGTTGTGGTCCCACCACGTGGCAAATGCAACAAATGCCACTGAACTATGCACTTTAAAATGATTGCAATGGTAAATTTTATGTGATGGGTATTTCCCCACTGTATCCCTACATACCTACCTCCAGGCGTTGGCAAAGAGGGCATTCTGAGGGGAGGAGTAGACAAGCTTTCTGCGAGTGGCTTGCTGCAAGGGGAGAAGGGATGTGGAGAGGCAGCTGGGGTAGGAAGCAGGCGCAAGAACGATTCTTGAGAGTGACCAGAGTGCAGTTGGATGTGGGGTGAAGGGTGCACAGCTGGGCTTGGTAGCGATTAGGCAGGAGGGAGAGGAACCTGCAGGTCCGTCAGGGCCAGGAAGACGCAATGGGGACCCTGTTCCATCTCATGCTCCGTTTGGGACGGGTTTACTGAGCACTCAGTAAACTGTGGCCTCCAAAGCCTCCTTTGGCTTTCTCTCTCTCTCCAGCATGCTCAGTACCGAGAGCCCTCAATAGCGGGATTCCGGGAACTCGATCTCAGTTGCCAAAGCGTCCAAAGGAGCCCAGCTTGGCCAGGTAGCCCGTAGACCCCGTAGACCCGCCCAAGCCCTGGCACCGGAGTCCGGGAGCTCAGACCCCACCCTGGCTCTTTCCTCTTCCCCACAGGCCCCCAGGGTGCTGTGCACCTCTACCACTAAGAAGCAGGGTGCTGAAAAGGCCGGGCGGGGGTATGCTCCCTCTCCGGCAGAGACCAGAGCTATCTATACCTTTATATATTGGGGGGGGGGGGGGGGGGGCGGGACGGGGGAGAGCCCGCGGGGTGGCCCAGCTTCGCAGAGATTAAAAGCCTGAGTCAGACTCAGCAAAAGTCGTGCCTGGATGCCTGTGTGTGCGCGGGGGAACCTCAAGAGCTTGGTGCGGCTAGGGGTAAGAGGCGAAGAGAGGTCCGCGCAGACCCCGCCCCACGCCCTAGAACATCCCCTGCCGCGCAGCGGCTCCCATTGGCTGCGATCCAGGGGTCCCAGCCAATCCTGCTGGGGGTCGGGTTTCTCTTGAGCTGGACCCGGGAGACTCAGAAGCGACGGGTAACCCTGGACGGTCCCACACCACAGCTGACCCAGTGACACGCTAACATCTCTCTGGTGAGGGCAGGGCGGTTGGGCTCAGGGGCTGGCCTTCGGGTCGGGGCCAGCAGTGGGGTGTGGGTCGGAACGAGGGGCGCTCCCGAGCGCCACGGAGCCCCCTTCCCACGCAGGAGCTGCCGCCTCCGTGGATGTTGGATGTCGATTCCCAGAAGCCCCCTAAGGGGAAATGGTCGACACCGCCCTTCGACCCGCGCTTCCCCAACCAGAACCAGACACGAAACTGCTACCAGAACTTCCTGGGTGAGACCTTGCGGGCCAGGTTAGGGGCAGGGGGTAAGAGAGGGGAGGCAGCAAGGGACGCGCCCCACCTGAAGATGGGGAGAGGGTCGGGGACCCGACTTGGCGGCGGAGACCGTTGGGATGGAAGGGGAGGGGACCACCGTCCGCAGGGGCGGGGTCTAGTATGGACCGGGGAGAACCGAGTCCTGGAGGGGCGGGGCCTGGCCTGGAGGGGGTGGACCGACCATGGTGGGACCCGGCCTGGTCGGGAGTGGGTGGGACCTGGTGTGGAGCGGCGAGGACGGAGCCCTGGAGGGGCGGGGCTTGATCTGGAGCAGGTGGGCCAACCTTGGTGGGCCGGGGTCTGGTCGTGGAGGGGCGCGGCCTGGAGAGGAGGGGACCAAGTCCAGCAGCAGGGCAAAGGAGGGCTAAGCGGGGTCTTCCCGGGAAGGGGAGGAACTTGGTCTGACGAGGTAGCGGCGAGGCAGGGAGGGAGGGAGGGAAAGAGAGAGCGAGAGAGATACACAGAGAGGGGTAGAGAGACAGAGAGAGATACAAAGATGCAGAGATACAACGCGAGCGCCAGGCCAGGGCCAGGGCCGGGGCCTGGAGTGGAGGGGCGGGATTGAGTCGTGGAGGACGAGGCCACGGAGGGGGTGGGGCCATTGTTGGGGGCGGGGTGAGGGGCGGGGCCAGGCCGGGAGAGCCGGGGCGGGGCCGCAGAGCCACCCTGCCGGCTCGCCGGGCCCCACCCTGCAGACTACCACCGCTGTGTCAAGAGAATGAACCGCCGCGGGAAGAGCACGCAACCCTGCGAGTATTACTTCCGCGTGTTCCACTCGCTGTGCCCCATGAGCTGGGTGAGCAGGCCGGGGGGGCGCCGGCGGCTGGCCGGGGGTGCCGGGTTCCGTGGAGCTGAGCCAGCGCCCTCGGCCTCCTCTCCCACCCCCGCCCGCCCCTTCCCAGGTGCGGCGCTGGACCGAGCAGATCCAGGACGGGACCTTCGCCGGCAAAATCTGACGGTCTGAGTGCCGCTCCTCCGAACGATCAGCGCACTGACCCCGCGTCCTCGCGTCTCCCGGAGCCCCGGCCCCGGCTGTACACTCCCCAGTCTCTAAACCACCAATAAAGCTCTGTTGCTGCTGATATTTCTTCTTAATATGTGGTGTGGGGGCTGGAGAAGTCCTTCTTGCGTCAGGGCCCTGCAGCTAGCACTACTGGTGCTGATGGGAGAGGGGGCAAGGGTGGGAGGAGGATCGTGGGGTCTCCAGAGTGGGTTCAGCCCAGCCCCTCCTGCGCCCGCTCCAGTACCTCCAGCAGCCAGCAGCCGCCGGACCAGGCTTCTGTGGATGACCGCGCTTGCCCCCCAGGGTGCTCCTGACTGTCCACCCCCACACCTGGTCCGCCCTCCATCTCCTCCCTCAGGATCCTCCTCCCCTCTTACCTCCCCAAAGGAGTCTTCCTTTGGGACTTACATTCCCAAGTTCTGGGGTGTTGACTGTGTGCCCCCCAGCGCTGACCCCAACTATCCCTCTCCGTCTCTAGACCCTTTCCCAGCTATTCACCACTCTACGTCACTCCCCCGCCCCCCTCTGACCCCCATTCCCCCCCCAAGTACACCCTGTCCTCACGCTGGAGCCCCTCCCAGCAGTCTTCTGTAGGCCCAGCCGTCCTTTCAGCACTGCTCCCAGGCCAGAGCAGTCTCCTCTGACGTTCTCCAGGATGCTTCTGCCGGATGCTCCGGGCTCCTGTCTGGATAATGCTTTGCTCCTGCCCCATCCAGGCACTGGATCTGCCTTCAGCCAGCCTCAGAGGTGGCAGCATTGATTCCAAATGCCTCTTGAAATGTCACCTGTCTAACCACCCACCCCCCTGCCGCCCCCCCCCCCCCCCCCCCCCCCCCCAAGGCTGAGGAGTCACCCTTCATAAGCACAGAGCCCTGGGATTCTAGCCTGGGCCTGAGTCCTGGGCAGGGGATGGACTGGATCCCACTGTTCCTCCCAGAAGCTGTACGTTTCCTTGAACAGCCTGGACCCACACTCTGCCTGAAGTAGTCTCAGGCCTGTTCAATCCTGGGGTTCAAAGGTGGCTATTACTAATAACACCTGAACAAGCCTCTTGACCTGTGTGCACCTCAGTTTTCCCAGCTGTAAACCCAGATGGTGCAGAGTCCCGTTACCAGGAGAGGTGGGTTGATGGGAGGGGCTGAGTGGACTCAGGGGAGGACTGGCTCAATCCTGCTCCTCACTCCTCCCATCCCCCTTGATGACTTCTCCCACACTTGCATACCCTCTACACTGCCCTCATCACCCCATCCAGGGCACACCCCCGGCGTCTCATCTGCTGGGATGGCAGCACCCAGATACCTTGCCCCAGGACTCCCTTGCTCCAACCACAGCCTCAGAAGCAGGAGGGCACAGGAAGGTGCAGGGTGTGCTGAGAGCTACAGGAAGGGCTGTCCCACTCTAGTGGCTGCGCTGCTGGATCAAGGGACACAGGCAAGGCAGCTCTGAGTCACCGAATGGGGCTGATGGGTGTCTGACACTCAGTGAGGTCACCCAGGTAGCCTCTGACCACAGGGCCTGACACCCACGCAGCCCCAGCCAGCCCCTTGACCTCCACCAGGGTACCAGTGCCTAGAGTGCTTTGCTGGCTGCCCAGAAGCCACTCCTAGCCTTCCTCCTCCTTTCCATCTTTGGCCCAGGATCCTCCCAACCATCATTCCTCGACCACTTCTGGAAGATTTTTAACATTTTATTTATTTTGGAGAGAGAGAGAGAGAGAAGGCACATGCGCTTGTGTGAGCGGGGGGGAGTGGTAAGGGAGAGAGAGCAGAGCCCCACATGGGGCTCAATCTCACCACCCTGAGATCATGACCTGAGCCAAAATCAAGAGTTAGACCCTTAACTGACTGAGCCACCCACGTGCTCCTCTTCTGGAAGATTCTTTAAAAAAAAAAAAAAGATTTTATTTATTTATTTGAGAGAGAAAGCATGAGAGAGGGGGAAGGGTCAGAGGGAAAAGCAGATTCCAGGATTGTGACCTGAGCCCCAGGCAGACACTTGACTGATCCACCCAGAAGCCCCATTCTGGAACATTCTTTACACTCTGCCTCCACGGTCCTGTGGATGCCGATCCCAAGGCAGGATCTACACCAACATCACTGCGAACTCCCAGGCCCCGAACTCTGAACACCTGTTCCGCTGCTCCTCTACCAGCTCCTCGGAAGCACCTGATGTCAACCTCACGGACCTGCAGCAACCTGACCAGCTGGAGGAAACTGAGGCCTCTCACTAGTTCTCCCCCTCCCAATTGTACCTCTGCTATCGCCACCTCCTTCCCCTCTTCCCCCTCGCCCTCAGTCCATCTCTCCTCCTCCCATCTCTGCAGACCTCAGCCAGCTCCTTCCTCCATCTCTGCAGACAGGCTCAGGTGCCTCCGGAGGCTCAAAATCACCAAGGGGCTCAGCAGCCTTCATCCTTTGCTCCCCAAACCTCGAGGCACCCGCTCTCCCTCCCCCCCCCCCCCCCATGGAAGCCCTGTGGCGCAGCTCCAGTCCAGACAGACTCCCTAAACCCTCTGCACCACGGTCATTCACCCCCAATGCGGTGATAACACGGGTAGGTCACAGGGCTGCTGGGAGGATGCCGCTGTTAGGAGTTACACAGCCCGGTGTTCTCGGGGTGCATGTGCAGGAGGCTCAGTCTGTGTGGGCGATTCGAGGAACTCAGAATTAGTGCGGTGGTTCAATGCTGGTACCCCACACCACACCCGACGGTGGCAGCGACGGGAAGCCTGGATCCCTCCTCGACCAAGCAGCTCCAGGCCGGCCGGCCCACCAACAGGGGCCTGGAGTTGCTGGAGCCATCTGGTCAACACACATGGCGTTGGCAGGGTAGGAGAGCACCCCCCGAGGAGACACGTGGGCCCAGGATTGGGGCGCCGGCCTGGGGAGCACCTGGCTCTGCTGCCCTCCTAGCCACCAGAGAGGACAGTGAGCTGAGGAGAGGAGAGAGCAGAGCACAGCCCTCGTCCTGGGAGCTGCAGTTACTTTGTTTCTCACAGCTCCTCTTTCCTTCATCTCAGGGTCTTCCCCTTGTCCTCCCTCAGGCTGCCTGGATTGTATGGGGCTCTAGGCCCCAAGGCCTTATTACCCCTGTCCCTGGGGCCTGAGCCACCAGGGGGAGCTCCTGATGCCAAGCCCTCCAGGTCCTGACACTTTCCTGGCCTCAACGTGGGCTCCACGCATTTCCCAGTGGCGCTGGGCTGGGGGCCCTTATGGGGGCGGGGCTGGTCAGGGTGGAAACTGCCAGCAAGGTGGATGTCGCAAGCTATCTATGAAAGGGGCCGCAGTTCCTGCCCTGGAGGTCTTCCCTGACTCTCAGCAGGGGTGGCCTTGGCCCCAGGGGGCCATTGGGAAAGGTCAGGAAACACCTTTGTCACAACTGGTGCTCCTCAGCCTACAACACACACATTAGCTGGCTCAAGATGGAGGCCATGTCTCTGATCTCTGCTTTTGGGGTTCGAGACACTCTTGAGAATCAGAGGAAGGCTTCAAACCCTCTTCCCTGAGAAGAACCCACAGGCACATGTGCACTTGCTACATTTAAAGCAGAATTTCCAGAGGTTCTTGCCACCCTGTGGCCGTCTGGGAGGCGGCTCCCAGCTCTGAGCCCTGTCCAGAAGCCTCGGTGAGGGCACCTGCCCACCAGTCCCGGCGGAGGCCCCTTTCTTTACAGAAGCCATCCCTCTGCGTTCTCTTCTCCCTCGTCGTTAACAGGAGGGAGGAAATGACCATGGGCACTAGGAGCCACAGGGAGGAGAGATGGGCTCTCTCACTGTCTCCTGAAAGGAAGGGGGGGGGCCCTCTGCAGATGGAAGGAACTGGAGAAAGGTTACAGCTCTGCTGGGTCCCGCCCCTCCCACCGCTCAGCCCCCAGCCCCACCTGATGCTCCGGAGGGGGAAGGCCTCAGGCCCACACCACCTGAGCTCACTGGTCTAGAGAGCTGTCCTCATTTCTTGGGCACCGCCTGCGGTAGAGGGGAGAATGAGGAGGGGCGGCAGAATCCCCACGGACCTGGGTCCTGAGCAGCTTGAGCAGGCCCACTGCCCTGGTCCCCCAGAGCTGGGCCAACAGCACACGGACGAGGGTGCGGGCGCAGCTGACTTCAGAGGGGTGGCCAGGACCCTGTGCCGGGGGTGGGGGGGCCGGTAGCGAGTCCCTCTTCTTGCCGGAATGTCACCTTGTCTGAATGATGGCAGGCATCCTCTCTCACGTGGGGCCCTCTTCAGAAGCCCGCTTCGGGCTGAGATGTGACTCTCGCCTCTGTCCCCCGCCATCCCCAGCAATAGCCTGTGGACCCTTCACCCTTCTGAACTCAGAGGCCCCCAGAGCCCTGGCCACCTCCCCCCCGGCCCGGTCTCCCCAGCAGGGCTGAGGGTCTCGGTAGGCTGACAACATCCCCTCAAAATGTCAATCAAAATGAAAAGCTACAAAGGGTGCTGCTTATAACAAGGTTTTAATAAAATAAAAAGTTCAAGTGCTTCCAATCCCCCAAACATACCCCATTCTGGTGTGGGGGAGGGGAGGGACCCCCCCCCCCCCCCCCCCGACCGCCCCGGGGAGGGCCCCCCCAGAAACCCGAGGCCCCACCCGCCCTCCCTGGGCCCCCCCCCTCCCCCCCCCCGCTGGTGAGGATGTGTCCCAGACAGCCCCTTGCCTCAGACAGTCGCGGAGCCAGGAGCAAGCCCACTCCTCTCCCCTCTGTCATGCTGTTTCTAAGCAGTGCCACCCTGGGTCAGCTCCATTGCCTCCTGAGGCCTGGGCTTCTGGGGAGATGCCACAGGGCGGCCCCTACCCCTTATGGCTTTGCTCCCTGGGCAGGAAGGAGGTGGGTGGGGAAGGGAGCAGCTCCCGCAGTCCTGAGGCTGGAGTTGGGGTAGGAAGGCAGCAGCAGCCACGGTACCCTGCTGGGGTGGGGGTGGCTCAGGGGACAGCAGTCACAAAGGGTCAGGGGTCACACCCCCGGGTGTCCCCAAACCAGCCCAGCCCAGGGCAGAACTGTGCTGGGGCCTAGGGCCAGCCAATGGCTCCTTCTAGAGGTCAGTGAGTCCCCAAGAACTTGGGGCTTGGGGGGAGGGGGGCGAGGAGGGATTCCTTCCTCTCCTGGCCTGGGGCCTCCCTGTCCAGCCTGTCATGGCCCGTCACTGTTGACGTCCAGGTCAATGGAGCCATGGCTGACCACCAGCCTCAGGCGCTTGGGTGGGGAAAAGGGGGCAAAGGCGAGGGCCTGCTTGGGGACGGGGGCAGGGCCTGGGGTCCCGGCCGGGGCGGGGGCAGCAGGTGGGCCCGGAGCCACCCGGCTCAGGTCCACACGCACCACGTAAGGCAGCCCGTAGCGCCGGGCCCAGTGCCAGTCCTGCTGAGGGGCCCAGTGGGCACGGGGGGCTGGGCCCAGGGCCACCAGGGCCTCTGCTCGCAGGCAGCAGTGGGGACCACAGCCACCCCACTGGTGCAGGGAGACGCGGGCAGCGCGGAAAACGGGGGGCGCTGGGGCCCGCCGCTGCTGAGGGCGTCGGCGCCTCCGGGGCCGCACTCGGAGTGGGGGCTGCGGCAGCCACTGGAGCCAGAGGGGCGAGGCTTCCGGGCGAGCACCACAGGGCAGAGGGCAGCAGGGTTGGCAGGCTGCTGTGGAGGCCCGAGGAGGGGGGGTACGGGGGAGAAAATGGAGCATGAGCTGGGCTCTGGCAAACCCTCCCCCACCACCAAGGGCAATGGCAGGTGGTGGCAGGACAAGGGGGGCATGGGGGCGACAGAGGTCAAGAGCTGGCAGCACAGATAGGTGGGCATGGGGGCCAGAGGTGGCAGAACAGACAAGGGCGGGACTGGGGGGGCACTCACCACAGAACGGGTCCCGGCGCAGCGCGGAGAGGTGAGCACAGGCCCTGGGGCCCAGCAGGCGACCACCGCCATCCAGGCCCTGTTGCAGCCTCCTCTTGGTCTCCCGGAGCTCATACTTGTCCAGGGGCCGTGGCGGTAGGACCTCCCTGGGCTGCAGGCGGAAGGCTCCTTCGCCTTTCCTGGGGGTGGCAGGAGGGAGAAGGAAAGAAGCAGGCCCTGAGGAAGCACGTCCAGGTCACTGCCCTCCTCCCCAGGACCCCTCCTGGGCACCTCACCTCTCACACGTGTAGCATTCACAGTGCTCATTCTTCTCACCAAAGAAGCCCTCCCCATAGAAGCAGGTGACCTCGTCCCCTGGCTCGATGTCCCGGAGCACTTTCACGCAGGCTGCATTCCCATCTGCGGGCACAAACTGGGGGCCGGGGCTGCTCAGCGCTGGTCCTGGTGGCTGCCGGCCTCCACCCCTCCTAGCTAAGCACACTCCCAGGGCACACTCCCAGGGCAGGAGACTGGGGCAGGGACGAGGAGTGGCAGGGGCTGGGAGCCCAGAGTCCTCTGGTGGGGGCACCCCTCCGGGCCTGCCCTCTGCACACACTCCCTGACCTTCCGCCCATTTGCTGGCCCCCACCCTCCCTGCGGGATGATGATCCAACTGGCCCCTGCCAGTGCACACTGCCTGCTCCTTCCTGCACTCCTCCTCTGCCCCCAGACCCCCCTAGACCCACAGCTCACTCCTTGCCAGCCTGTACCCCAGAGGCCAGGTCCAACCTCTGCCAGTCTTGGCTGTCTCCCTTCCCAGTGCCTGTCTGCTTTGCAGCCACAGTCTGTGAGAGCTGCCCGCCCAGGCCCCTCCTGCCTCCTGTCCCTGCCCCAGCCTCCTGCCCCTGACCCCACTCCCACCTCCTGCCCCTGCCTCTTGCCTCCGCCTCCTGCTCCTGGCCCCATTCCTGGTCTGGGAGGAGTGGGACTCCCCTCCGTGCCTGCAGTCTAGCCTCACACGTGCTTGGGGGTGGCTCTCACCACCCACCCTCCTGATCCCCGGCCAATTGGCCAGAGCCACCGTGCACAGCAGGGTCTTCTGTCCTTGTCCTCTCTATTCCCCCGGACTCCAGCTGGAGCCAGCTTCTCACTCAGTTACACACCAGGTCACACGCCAGCCTCTAGTCCCTCTCCTGCTGCCAAGCCTGTGGCTCACGGGCTGCCAGGCCATCTCAAAACCCAGCCCCATCATTCACCCAGCCAGAGCGTCCACGGTGATGACTTGAGCTCCTCTGTGGCACACAAGGCCAGAGTCACCGTGCCGGGCCTACCTCCTGGCCCTCCACTGAGGTGTATCTGTTTGGGATGCCCTGACACGCCTCAGTTTTCCTCCAACACCGAGGAAAATCCTAGTCCTCCTTCAGTGCTGGGCTCTGGCGGGACTTCTGGGCAGCCTCCCTGCTCCGCACGAGGCCAGGCCAGGGGGTCTCCAGGTGCAGGGGCACTTCCTGTGTCCCCATCATCATGCTCCTCCCTCCAAGGGCGGCAGCCAAGACTCTGGCCACAGCCCCTCCCCCCTCGGATAGCTGCAGGTACAAACGGGGTTGTGGCCCGGGTGGGGGGCTCCGGCCACTTTCTGGCTAGTCACATGCCACTCCCCGGGGACCCCTCAATTCCCCCATGCCCACTCCTCCATTGGGGGGGTCCCCAAGTCTCACCTTGCAGTTGGGTTTGCAGTCTACAGCATTGAGAGGAGGGTGGGGGAGAGAAGAAACTCAGATGAGCGGAGGGCTGGGCAGAGTGGGGGGGTCGTCCCCCATTCCTCTCCCCCTCCCCCCACCCCGCCCTGCCCCCACCCCCACCATGGTTTATGAAGGCTGCCGGGCCCAGCCACAGCTGTGCACTCCGTTTCCGGGTGGAGTACATGATGCTGAAGTCGTTCTCCCCAGCCCTCAGCAGCCCCTCGTCCGCCTCCCGCAGCTCCGCGATGCAGCCCACCAGCAGTTCCAGCTTCTCATTCTTCTTCCTGCCAAGAGGCCAGGCCGTGGGGCTGTGAGCAGGGCCTCCAACCAGCCCAGTGTCTCAGCAGACGGGGGCCTCCAAGGACCAGGGCACTGGGCCTCCTGCAGGCTGCTGCTGCCACCGTGGTCCTCCTCCTGGCTTTTGCCAATCCACTCACCTCCCTGGGGTGCTTCCTGGATCCAGCATCCTCTGACACAGGATAGTACCCAGACAGGCACCCCTCCTGCTGTCTGCTCGCCCTGGGCTCGTCCTCCAGCCCCAACTGCCCTTGGGCCTCACACAAGTGGTTCTTCTGCCTGGACTCCCCATGAGTGCTAGTAACGCCCTGCAAACTGTCACCCAGCACGCCACTCCCCCGCCACCGCCATGCTTCAGCAGACTCTCTGGTGGGCCTCTGCTTAGGCCGGTTCCCAAGAACACTCAAAATTCCCTCATGACTCCTGAAGACCTGAGCAGCCGTGGTCAGGACCCGTGGTCAGTGACCACCTGCGTTCTAGCTACACCGTATGTGGCTGGCAGGGTCCGTCTTGCCACTGTCCTGTCCCTTACCCAGCAGCGGCCTCTCCTGCCCTGGCCTCCTGCCCCCCTGGGCACAAATGCTACTTCCCCAGCAGTCCCTGGAACCCTGGGGTCCCACGGGGTTCTCATTTCCCACTGGGGCTGCGATAGGCAAAGAGGGTCTGTGGGCCTGGGCCTGGCCTCAGCCGCAGAGGCTTCTCCCCTCGTCTGCAGAGGTCTCCTCTCCCAGCAGCCTCCAGGGCCCTGGTGTGTGAGCTCCAGCCTCTTACCAAGCTCTGGTAGACACAATCTTGGCTCCATTCGTTTCCATGGAGTACCGCGTACAGGGCAGGATGGTGAAGCCACTTTCAGGCAGGAAGGCTCGGAGGTAGCGATAGATCTGGGGGAGGTGATGGGGTGGGCGGGGTGAGGAGCTGGGGCAGGGTCATCCTCGGCCCTCTCCTGGGTCCTAGGCCTGCTCTGCCACTGACTTGCTATGTGGTCTTGGGGGCCTCACTTCCCCTCTTGGGGGTCTGTTTCCTCATCTGTCAAATGAAGAGGCTGTGCTCCACCTCTGAGGGCCCCCAACTCTCCTCTCCTAGGATTCTCTGAGCCTCCTCTCTCAGATGGACCCAATGGCTAGGAAGTTAGGGAGTCTCAGGGGGAAGGGTTGGCGCTTCGTGGAGGGGCCTGGAGCCTGGGGCTCCATAAGATCGGCCTGGCAGGGTGGAGGACCCAGGACAGGCCGAGGTGATAGGGAGGACACGTGGGCTGAGGGTGGGGGAAGGGAAGGGTGCCCTCACGTGGGTCTTGAGGGCAGCCTCCTGCCGAGGGCCCCGGCTCTGGAAGTAGTGGGCCATCCAGCCTCCCAGCGTCAGGGCCCGGTACGCAGCCTCCAGGTCCCGCTGCCTCAGGAAGGCCTCCAGCGCTGAGCGCAGGTGGTGCTGTCGCCGCAGCGGGGGCACGGGGCTGGGGGAGAGGGCACGCCTGGGTCCCAGGGCCTTGGCCTATTCCCTCCGGGCCTTCCCGGCCCCGCCCCCACCCCCACTCGGGGCTGCCGGATGTGGAGGAAGGGAAGGGGTCCCAGCTGGGCCCCGGGTCCTCCCTGTCCCAGGCCGCCTCACCTGACGTTCATCTTATGGGTACGGAAGCCGAGGTAGGGGTCCAGGACAAGGCTGGTGGCAAGGTCGTCGTTCTCACACAGCTCTCTGGCTGTCACTCTGTCGGGTCCCATGGTGCCCCATGGACCATGCTGCCTCTGGCCCAGAGTGGAGGGGGCAATGGAGGGGGAGGGGCAGCGCCCCGGGACTCCCACTTCTGAGCTGCACGGGATTTGGCAAGCCTTTTGGTCTCCAGTCTCATCTACAAATCAGAGCGTAAAGCAAGACTGACTTTGCAGGGCCCTCAGCGAGGTCGGGATGCAACAAGTACTCCGACAGTGGGGAAGCCCAGAAAGGATGCCCGTCACCGTCATGAGTATCTTCACACTCTGGGGCACAGACACCAGTCCCCCAGCACATACAACTCACACACTCACACGCAGATTCCCTCATGTCCCCTCGCACCCCCCACACACCCACCCACCCACGCACGCACGCACGCACGCACGCACAGTCCCTACTGGCCCAGGGAAGACTGATTAATTGGCAGTCAGGGATAACCCTAAAGGCTTAGCCGGGCAGGAGGTGGGAGTCGGGGGAACCCATCCCCACTTCCAGCCCTCACTGAGGAAAAGTCCAAGGCTTCCCACCCTCTAGGACAGACTGTTCCTCCACCCACCCCCACGCTTGTTGGCCTCAGCCTCCACCTCCCTCCCGCTCCTCCGTCCTCCCCCCAACCAACAGCTCCTGGGAATCATCAGGAGGCTCTGGGTGAAGCCCCAGGCAGCCTGGAGGGGGGGTGAGGGGAGGGAGAGCGGAGGAGGGATCCCAGCACCTGCTCCCTCTCCAAGGATTGGGGGGGGGGGTGCTCAGAAGACAAAGGGGGTAAGAGGGGAGAGAAAAGGAATGATATGGAGAGGCAGAACAGGTCTATCAAAAGGGGAGAAAGAAGGGAATTAGCAAAAGGAAACAAAACAAGACCCCTAACCCTGACGGCGGTGGAGGGCCGGCTGGGCATCCAGACCATCCAGACCGCGGTGCTTCAGGGAGAGTCCATGGGGGACCGCAGGGGAGGGGGAGTCGAAAAGGGATCAGCAGCTAGAGCTGGGGAAAGGGGTCTAGAAAAGACTGGAAGGCTGGGGATGAAGGAGGGGGTGCTGAGAGAGGACGCCGGACCGAGTGGAAGCTGCAAAGAGGCATGTGGGTAAAGACGAAATACACAGACTGCACAGAAGGGTGCTGGGGCAGGGAGAGGGCCGGGGGTGCCAGCTGGACACGGAGCACGCCGGGGAGGCCTGGACGTCAGGGACGACCTCGCGAAGGCCAGAGTGGAGCCCTGGGGTCGAGAGCAGGTCCCGAGGAGGTGGAGGGGGGCCTAGGGGTCCACAGCCGGGCTTGGACAGGCGGAGAAGGGGCAAGTCCTGCCCGTCAGGGAGGAGAGAGCCTGGGGTCCAGGCAGGGACCTGGGCAGGCACTGAGGATCCAGGAGCGGGGGCTGAGGTCCGCGGAAGCAGTGGGGAAGCAGACGGGGGCCTGGCGGGCAGTGAGAGTGCAGGGGAAGGGCCTGAGGTCCAGGGAGGGGAGTGGAGAGTCGCAAGGCGACCCGAGGGGTCCGCTCAGGCCCGGGAGTGCGGGGAGGGGCCTAGGTGAGGAAGCACAGGGAAGCGGCTGGGCGCCCGCAGCAGCCTGAGGCCCACCGAAAGGCCGGGAGACGCGGGCGCCTGGACACGAGGAGGGGCCGGGCGGGGCGGGGGACGGTCGGGGCTGGGGGCGACCGGGAGCCAAGGCGGCGCGGGCTGGGGGCCGAGAGGGGGCTCAGAGGTCGGGCCCCGCGCCGCCCCTCACCCGCTTCTCCTCCTCCGCCTCCTCCTCCTCAGGCACCCGCGCCGCCGCCGCCACCACCTCCCACTGCCTGCTCCAGCTCTCGTCAGACACGGCCGCCGCGCCTCCCGTCTGCGCCGCCGGGCCCGCCCCACCACCGGCAGCCGGAGCTCCCATTGGTCGAGGCGGCCGCCGCTCCTCAGTGGCTGGGCGCTCTCGCCGCTCCCATTGGCCGAGTCTCGCTCGTCCCCTCCCCGCCGGCCCTCCCGTCAGTGCCCCTACGAAACCCCGCTCCGCCCGCGCCGCTGCCAAGCGCCGCAGACGGCAGCTAATGGCTCCTGTCGCTGTCCTTCCACCGCTGCCATGGAGACTTTTCCCGCCCTCTGCCCTGAGTCGACGCCCTCATTGGCCGAGAGCGTCGTGGCTCCAGGCTAAACTCGGGTTTGGGTCAGGTTATTCGGGTCCAGGAGGGGAGGGGGCGGGCCCTGCCGGCTCCATTGCCCGCGTGTGATTGGCCGGCCCTGGAACGGCTCAGCCTTCCATAGGCTAAAGCCTCCGCCCGTCACCGGAGGAGTCGCGACCGGCCCATTCTCTTTCCCCCGTGAAACCTTCGCGGACCGCGGGCAGAGAGCCGGGGCGGGCACGAGGGGTGGGAGCGCGGCGGCGCCTGGCAGACCCCGCCCGGCGGGCCGTTGCCGCGGCGACCAGAGTTTATTGACAGCCCTGCCCGGCTCCCGAGGGCGCGTTGCTCCCGCTCTCTGCTCGACCGCCTTCGCCGCCGCGAGTGCCCCGGGCGATTTCGCGAGCGCCCCGAGAGCTCTGCTAGCGAGCGGGTGGGGGAGGAGCCTGGGAAGCGCGGCCTTTGGAGAGGGCTCCGCGGGGCGGCGCCTCCCGCAGTCCGGATCCCCAACTTGCTCCCACCCTGGAGGCGCACATGATCAGCAATTCACCGCCGCTGCGCCCGGAATAGCGAGCTGCGCGCTCGGGGCCGGCGCTCTTTGTTTCGCGCGCCGCGTGTGTCTGGTGCGCCGGGAACAGGGCCCGGCACGGGGAGGGCGGCCCCACTGGGAACCGACCGAATGAGCGCGAGGCGGGCGCGGACGATGTCCGCGTCACTCTGTGGCGTCGGGGAGGTGGCTCGCCCTCTCTGGCCCTCGGGCTGGCGCTCGCCGGACAAGGACCACCCTGGCCCTCGCTGAGGGTTTCTTCTTAACACCCTCCTAGGTGTCTTCTATCCGCGCTTCCAGCTTCCCTCCCCTTGCCCAGCCGGGACGACCCCCTACCCCAGCTCTGACACCGCTCCCCCCAACCGAGGTACCTCTCCCCGCCCCCCAGTAGGGACGGTCACAGCTCCAGAGGGCAGCAGCGGCCAGCAAGCAGAGAGGACTCTGAAAGCTTAGCTCTCTGGCAAAGTCCTAGCAGCGTGTCCGCATCTTAGAGGCGCAGCCCTTCCATCCGCGGGTGTCTGCCCTGGATCAGCACCAGCAAATGTGAGCAGAAGGATAAGCTCCTAACGGTGTTGGTAGGGGTAAAAAACGAAACGGCTTAAATGTCCATCACATTAAAAATGGGTAAATGGATCGTGACACATTCATACAGGGGAGCACCATACAGCAGCAGTGGAAGGGAGTGAACCGCGCTCCCTATATCCACCCGGACAACCCCAAAGCGTGTTGCTAGCTGCGGAAGTCTGCGTAGCGGAGCGCGAAGTCATAAAACCCACAACACAAGGGTGGTGTGTGGATGCGTGTTTTAAATGCGTATAAACATGCATCAGGTGACAAAAGGAGGAGCGGGACCCCTCCAGGTGGAGGGGAAGGAATGAAATCAGGAAGCCACACGTGACATTGGTATTTGTACTTTTTTTTTTCTTGTAAGCCCAGAGGTGGAAACCACGAGTTCACTATAAACACTATCTGTTGTTTTTCTCTCCGTCAAAAGAATTCATAATATGAATAAAAATTTGACCTGCTGGGCACCTGGATGGCTCCTTTTATGATCCCAGAGTTCCACCTGGGGCTCCCTGCTCAGTGGGGAGTCTGCTTCTCTGCCCCTCCCCTGGCTTGTTCTCTCTCTCAAATAAATAAGTAAAATCTTGGGGGGGGGGGGACAAACTTGACCTGCCAATTCCAGGGTTTATTCGAAAGAAATAACTGAGAAGTGTTAAGATATTTGTATATAAGGGCACCTGAGTGGCTCAGTGGGTTAAGCCTCTGCCTTCGGCTTAGGTCATGATCTCAGGGTCCCAGGATCAAGCCCCACATCGGGCTCTCTGCTCAGTGGGGAGCCTGCTTCCCCCCTCTCTCTGTCTTCCTCTCTGCCTACTTGTGATCTCTTTCTGTCAAATAAATAAATAAAATCTTAAAAAAAAATCCCAGAAAAATAGAAAAACCCTTAATGTCCAACAATAGAAGATTGGTTGGATCACAACAGCAAATCCAGCAGACGGAATAACAACAATGTTTAGCAGTTCCTGAGCTCTCAGCATGGGCCAGAGACTTTGCAAATAGCTGTGAGAGGGAAGGGCTGTTATAATGCCCATTGTGTAGATGAGCAAAGTGAGGCTTATAGAGGGGCTTGAACAGGCCAACAGACACCAGAGGTTTACTCTCAGACTCGGGGCTACAGTGCCCACCTAGCATCCTGTGGGTTCTCAACCTCAGATGGCACAGGAAGAGGCACCCCAGAGAAGGAGTGAAGCTTTGACACAAGCCGTATCGCAAACGGACTATGAGATCGTGCTGGGTAAAAGGAGCCAGATGCCAAAATTCACGTTTGGAATGATTCCATATCTTTCTTCTTTTTATTTTTTTTATTATTTTTTAAAGATTTTATGTATTTATTTGGCAGAGAGAGAGAGAGAGACTGAGACACAAGCAGGGGTATCAGCAGGCAGAGGGAGAGGGAGAAGCAGGCTCCCTGCTGAGCAGAGAGCCCAATGCAGAACTCCATCCTAGGACCCTGAGATCATGACCTGAGCCGAAGGCAGTGGCTTAACCCACTGAGCCACCCAGGCGGCCAGTGATTCCATTTCTATGAAATTCCCAGAATAAGTAAATCCATAGACACAGAAAGCAGATTCATGATTGCCAGGGCTGGACAGGGTGGGGGGGAGGATTAAAGGAAACTGGGGAGGGGCTAATAATAGGTATGGTGTTTCCTTTTTGGATGAAAAGATTCCAGAACTAGAGAATGGTGATGTCACAGAACATCATGCAGGTACATAAAGTCATTGAACTGTACACTTCAAAATGGCTAAAAGGGTAAATTTGATGTTAAGTGTATTTTACTATCAAAAGAGAGAGAGAAAGAAATAATCACCTGAGAAATACAGTGAAAATATAGATTCTAAGTCTCAGGAGCCAGAAAGCTCTGTTGGGTATTTAATAATCAATTATTTTAGGATAGTGTTGCCCAAGTGTGGTCTGTGCCCCAACAGCCTCAAGCAGGATCACATGGGTGCTTGGTGGGAATGCAGAATGTTGGGCCATATCCCAGAATTCCTAAATCAGAATCACCCAGACCAGTGGTTGGAATGTTCTGGAATGCTTGAGAGGCATGCCTCAGAGCACACCTTTGCAGGTGCCTTTTTCCGACCACACGTTCACTCGCTGGAGGGACAGCTTACTAACTCCTAAAACTTGTTAAAAGACTGTAATTTAGGATGATGATATTTCAAGAGGAAAGGGATATCTATTTATAGGCATATATAAATTACGAGATTTGGGACCAGGATTTGGAGAAAGGGGAAACTTTGTGTCTAATGATGGGAATGTAAGTTTGTGCAGAGGCTATGGAAAACAATATGGTAGCTCCTTAAGAAATTAGAAATTAAAAAAAATTAGAAATAGAAATGCCATGTCATCTAACAATCCCATTTCTGGATATATAGCCAAATAGAATGATCACTCCTGCAAAAAGATATCTGCATTTTCGTGGTTATTGCAGCATTATTCACAACACCCAAGATGTGGAAACCACCTGAGTATCTGGCAATGGATTCATGACCAAAAAAAAAAGAAGGTGGGTACATATGTGTGATGGACTATTATTTCGCAGTGAGGAAGGAGGGAATCCTGCCATTTCGACTGTATGGAAGAAACTGGAGGGCACGCTGCTGAATGAGATAAGAGACACAGAAAAACAAATACTGTAGGATCTCAAATGCATGTGGAATCTAAAAAGAATTGAGTCCTTTGAAGCAGAAAGTGGGAAGGTGGTTATCAGGGGTTGGGGAGGGAAGGGGAGAGATTGGACAAAGGATACAAACTTAGAGTTGTGAGATGAATGAATGACTAGAGTTAACAATACTGTATTGTATACTCGAAGTTTGCTGAGACGGTAGATCATAAGACACACACACAGAGGGTAACTGGGAGGTGAGGGATGTGCTAATTAGTTGATTGTGGTGATCATGTCACAGTGTGTACGTATATCAAGCCATTATACTTTATTTCTTTTTCTGAGATTTATTTATTTATTGGTCGGAGAGAGAGCATAAGCAGGGGAAGAGGCAGGCAGAGGGAGAAGCTGGCTCCCCACTGAGCAGGGAGCCCAATGTGGGACTTGATTCCAGGACCCCTGGGATCATAACCTGAGCCAAAGGCAGCCACTTAACCAACTCAGCCACTCAGGCGCCCCTACTGTATACTTTAAATATATACAATTTTTGCTTGTGATTCTACAATTTTTGTTTGTGAATCATACCCCAATAAAGCTGGGAAAAAATAAGTGCTTATGGGAGAAGTTGTCTCTCTGTTTCCAGGTATGACTTATGTAATGACCAAATGTCTATAATAATAGGATAAAATGTAAGTATTATATTCTGTATACTAGTTTATAAACACTGATAGCCACACATATACCTATGCATATGCATATGTACATATATAACTCTGTATCATTGCCATCATGCTCAAACTTCTGCAATGAATTCACACCTTGGTGGTCAGCCTCCGAGATGATCCCCAGGGACCGTCTCCCCTAGGAGAATTCACAACCCTCTGGATAGGGCTGAGCCGGTTCTATGCGAAGGATAATGCAAACACGATGGCATGTCCAAGGCCAGCGCACCGAGGACATGATGGGTTCCATCCTTGCTATCTCTGGGACCACTCCTCTGGAGGAACTCAGCACCATTCTGAGAGGTCAAGGCCACCTTATGGAGAAGGCCACGTGGCAAGGAACCAAAGGTTTGTGGTAACAGCCATGGAGGAACTGAGGCTTCTTGCCAAGAGTTTGAGTGTCATGTGAGTGAACCACCTGGAAACGATCCTCCTGTCTCCAGACTGTGTCCCCATCGACACCTTGACTATAATCCGAAGAGCAGCCCCAAGCCAGAGACAGGCACCTAAGCTGCTCCTGAATTCTGGACCCCCAGAAATGGTGTGAGATGACAAATTCTTATTGTTTTATGCCACTATAGTTAATTGATAGGCGAGTGGATTAAAATCCAACATCCTGGGCACCTGAGTGGCTCAGTTAGTAAAGTGTCTGCCTTCAGCTCAGGTCAGGATCCCAGGGTCCTGGGATCCAGTCCTGAGTTGGGAATCTCTGCTCAATGGGGAGCCTGCTTCCCCCTCTCCCTCTGTCCCTCCCCTTGCTCACACTCATTCTCTCATGCACTCTCTCTCTCTCAAATACATAAATAAAATCTTTATTTAAAAAAATTAAACAAGGAGGCCCGGGTCTGGGGATCTAGTCCTGTCATGGGGCTCCCAGCTCAGAGAGGAGCCTGCTTCTCCCTCTCCCTCTGCTTTACCCCACACTCATGCTCTCTCCTTCTGATTCTCAAATAAATAACTTAAAACTTAAAATCTTTAAAATCTTAAAAAAAAAGGACAGAAAGAAAGAAAAAAGAGAGAAAGAAAGAAAAACTTGTACGTGAATGTTTATCGCAGCATTATTCATAATTAGCCAAACATCTTGGGAACGAACCCAAACATCTGCGATTGACAAATGAACAAACAAAACATAGAAAGGGAATTGTGACACTGGCTACAGCACCGATGAGCCTTGAAAATATTTTGTAAGTGAGATAAGCCAGACACACACACATAAATATATTGTGTGATTCCACTAACATGACGTTCCTGGAAGAGCCAGATTTATAGAGACAGAAAGTGGAATGGTGGCTGCCAGGGGCTGAGGGTGGGGAACTGGGAAGTATTCGTTAATGGGTAAAAAGTTTCTGTTTGAGATGATGAGAAACTTCTGAAGACGGACAGTGGTGATGGTTGCACAATACTGTGAGTGTACTTCACACGGTGAATTGAACACTGAAAATTGGTTAAAAGGGCAACATTTACATTATGTGTATTTTACCATGATAAAAAAAACCTAGAGAAAATTCATGTTCATGATGAAACCCCGAAAGCTTTTTATTTGAAATCGGAAACAAGACGGGGAGTCCCCTTACCACTGCATTCAACAGTGTTCTGAAGACATAGCCTCCTGGGTAGTGAGGCAAAAAGAAGGAAAAAAAAAAAAAGGTGTAAGAATTGAAAAGAAAGGGGCACCTGGGCGGCTCAGTGGGTTAAGCCTCTGCCTTCAGCTCAGGTCATTGTCTCAGGGTCCTGGGATCCAGCCCCGAATCTGACTCTCTGCTCAGCGGGCAGCCTGCCTTTCCCCCTCTTTCTCTGCCTGCCTCTCTGCCTACCTGTGATCTCTGTCAAATAAATAAACAAAATCTTAAAAAAAAAAAAAAAAGAATTGAAAAGAAAGGTGGGGCGCCGGGTGGCCCATTCAGTTAAGCTACCGACAGGAACTCAGGTCACGATCCTGGGGAGGGGGGTGGTTGAGCCCAGCATCAGGCTCCTTGCTCAGTGGGGAATCTGCTCCTCCCTCTCCCTCTACCACTCCCCCATGCTCCCGTGCTTGCTCATGGCTCTCTCTATCTCTCTAATAAATAAATAAAAATCTTTAAAAAAAAAATTGAAAAGAAAGAAACAAAACTGCCATTAATTTCAGATATGATTAGGTACCTAGAAGATCCAAAAAAGTTCCCGATAAAATATCAGAATTAAGGATGGAATTTAACAAGGAGCTGGATACAAAGTCAATATACAAACAGCAACTGTATGTCTTTTTACCTGTGCGTTGAAAAGTCCCCCAAACCACCCATGTTTGGAAATTCACTGGGACTTACAGAGCCCAGTACAGAGTTCTATTTGTGGCTAAGCTTTATTGTAGCAAATAGAGGATCATGAGGGGAAATGTCACAGAGACTAGAGATTCATATGCAGGTTTCCTCGTGGTCTCTCCCTTCATGAGGACCAACAGAGCTCGCTCCTTCCCCAAACAAAACTTCAGCAAAGGGGTGCCTGGGTGGCTCAGTTGGTGGGCATCTGCCTTTGGCTCAGGTCATAATCCCAGGGTCCTGGGATAGAGCCTGGTATTGTACTCCTTGCTCAGCGGGGAGCCTGCTTCTCCCTCTCCCTCTGCCTGAGACTCTCCTGCTTATTCTCTCTCTGTGTGAAATAAGTAAATAAAGTCTTTTTTAAAAATGCAGCAAAACGTGTGATGTTTTTGCCCAAGGGAGCCCATTAGAGACTCAGCACCCAAGGTTTTTATTGCTGACTAATCATTCAAACACTGTCTGCTTAGAAGGCACCAAAATTCCAAACTCCCAGAAGGAAAGCAGGCATTCAGCATTACCACAGGTTTAGCACAAATAATCCAGGCCCTCAGAATAGTTCAACAGCCAATTCTGCAGACACCAGGCCAAGGCAAAGCTTGCAAGCATGATAGCTGATTCAGATATGCTGTATTAACCATTTTTTGTACAACAAACTAAGTTCTAAAATTAAAATTAAACCAGTATGGATTACAATAGTTTTTACAAATATCCAGTAAGGGGAAATAAATCGAATGAAAGGTATCCAAAACTACTTCAAGAAAAATCTGTAAAGGGGTGCCTGGGTGGCTCAGTGGATTAAGCCACTGCCTTCGGCTCAGGTCATGATCTCAGGGTCCTAGGATCGAGTCCCACATCGGGCTCTCTGCTCAGCAGGGAGCCTGCTTCCCTCTCTCTCTCTCTGCCTGCCTCTCTGTCTATTGTGATCTCTCTCTGTCAAATAAATAAATAAAATCTTAAAAAAAAAAGAAAAATCTGTAAAACATTATTGAGAGATCTTAAAGAAGATCTAAAACAGGGAGATACATACCATGTTCATGGACTGGGAATAAGAAGGGAGATGGTGTGTTGGGAGATTTAAGAATGAAAATATGGAAAAGAACCAAATTTTGGAATCAGACAGATCTGTGCTCTGGCTCCAGCTCCTGCAGTCAGTCACTGAGTGATACTGGGCCTGTGCAGTAGCCAGGGTGGAACTCTCTGGAAGAAAGAACTTAATTAGTCCTGAAGAGCACCTTTGGAGGACAGCCCCAAGGTGCAGCATCAGTAACTACTATTTTGTTTGGATCAAGGTCATGTTCTTTTCTGGCAGCCCCCAACCATGACTAAGCATCACAGGTGGGGTGGGGGAGGGGGGTACTAGGGCTTGGTCATTCCCACCTAATGTGGCTCCTCCAAAGGTACTTTTTCTGTCTTTCTTTTCCTTTCTTTCTTTCTTTTTAAAAGATTTTATTTATTTGAGAGAGAGGGAGAGTGCACACAAGCAGGGGAAGTGAAAGAAGCGGGCTCCCCTGCTGAGCAGGGGGCCAGATGGGGGCTCCATCCCAGGACTCGATTCATGACTGGAGCTGAAGTCTTAAGTGACTGAGCCACCCAGGCACCCTAAGTTTTTATTCATTTTGAGAGAGAGAGAGAGAGCACATGCCTGAGTGAGCAGAAGTGCAAGGAGTGGGGGAAGGGCAGAGGAAGAGGAAGATGGAAAGAAGCAGAGTCCCTGCGGAGCTCCACCTCCTGATCCTGAGATCGTGACCAGTGCTGAAATCAAGAGGCAGACCCTTAACCTACTGAGCCACCCACGTGCCCCTCTTTTTCTTTTATAAGTGAAGTAAAATTCACACACCACAAAATTCACCACTTTAACCATTTTAAGGGGTATAATCCAGAGGCATTTAGTACTGCTGTTGTGCAACCGCCCATCCTCTATCTGCTTCCAAGGCATTTTCATCACCTCAAAAAGAAGCGATTAAGCAATCACTCCCCATCCACCCCTCCCTCCAGCCTCTGGTAACCACCAGTCTACTTCCTGTTTCTATGGATCCGTGACAAGAAATCCTTGTGATTCTCCTGTCCTGTTGTTGGCTGGCTGAGATTTTTTTGGAGACCCTTCTTACCCACACTTCCCTTCTCCCTCTTCTTCCAAAGGTGGCCCACCCACTTCCTGGCCCAGCCCTATTCCCTCTCCCCTTTATCTTTCCTGGCATCGCCACCCGCCCCCTGTAAATCCCTTGTATTGCAAACACCATTGCAACATCTCTAGCACCAGATAACACAGCAGGATGCCTTGATTGCCAAGCATCTACTCCATGAAGTGGCACAACTTCTCAGAAGTATGGTGACTCGGGGGACCCCAAAATGTTCGTACCCCCGCAGGCTCCCTCCTGAATCTTCACAGGCATGTGACGGGGGCACCCTTAGGATCCTTGCTTTGACAGGTGACAAAACAGAGATCCGCTGCGCGGGCAGCTTCCCCTCTCTGGGAAAAAACGTCCTCACAATGAACCAGACATGGTTTCCTACACGCGGTAGTGAAGTATCATGTCACACGGAGGAAGGCCAAGTGCAGCCTCCTCCCCTCGGAGGAGCCCACCAGCAAGCACATGTTTCCAGAAGGATCTGGGAGAGTCCAGAGGGGCTCCCCCACTCTTAAGCCTGCCCAGTGGGAGGGTTCTATTTCCAAATGAAAGTAGCCCAGAGTACACTGGGATCATGACCTGAGCTGAAGGCACACACTTAACCCGCTGAGCCACCCAGGCGCCCCCCAAAAGGAACAGTCTTTAAAAGTCCCTAGGGAGCAGAAAAGAAAATTCTTAGCAAAAAATGCATTGTTTCGAGGTGAGGCTGCCCTCCGCAGGGGAGTGGAAGGGTCTCTGCGCGCATTTCCTAGTGCTAACCAGGGCACTCCAGGTGGCCTAGATGAATAGGTGAATGTTAACTATCTTTGGGGGGGGGGGTGAAGGGGGCAGGGAGGCTGAGGCCGCTCTTAGGTTAGAATTCAGTCCTGTTTTGCTGACTGGGACCCTTCACGTAAGTGACTCCATCTTCGCTCGAAATTTCCTTGTTACCAGCAGGAAGTCTGTCTCCAGAGCCATGCTGCAAGCTCTATCTTACAGATTGAAGAAAATGAAGTCCCCAATCCAGGGACCCTGTGGGAGACAGCATAGTGGTCCCCAAAATATCTACGCCTTCCTCTCCAGAACATGTGACTAGGGCACCTTACGCAGCAAAAATGACTTTGCACATATATTCAATTAAGGATTTTTTTTAAAGATTTTTTTTTTCTTGGTGACACAGAAAGCACAAGCAGGGGAAGCAGCAGGCACAGAGAGAGGGAGAAGCAGGCTTCCTGCTGAGCAAGGAGTCTGATGCTGGACTCAATCCCAGGACCCTGGGATCATGACCGGAGCTGAAGCCAGACACTTAAACCACTGAGCCACCTGGGTGCCCCTAAATTTGTGTTGCCTTAGGCCATGAAATTTGGGGTACTTTCTTAGAGCAGCCTCTGAAAGCTCATGCAGGCATCCAGCTCCCAGGTGGCAGAGATGGGATTTGAACTCAAGTCTTGGGATTTGGAAGCTCTAGATCTTCTGGTATCTTCTGGAAGGGTGAATCTTCCATTATTCCAGATCTACCCCCTCCAGGGTTGCTGGGCAGTGCCCGACACTGTAGATGTTTTAATGGTTATCATTATTGTACCTCCTTCCTGTCTACACACAGTGTCAGTTCCTTTCGGTCCTTTCTGCTCAAGAACCTTCCATGGCTCCGTAGTACCCTCAGGATAATGACCAAGCCCTTTAAGGCAATGCAAACTCTGGGGCCTGGCTCATGTCTCCTGGTAACCCAGCAGACAAAGGCACCCGACCCCCACGGGCCAGGTTTGGGTGGCCCCCTGAACTCTTCTGAGAAAGGGTTCCTGCATCCTAAACACTCGCAGCACACTCCCTCCTTTTAAGTATGGCTTGTGAGATTTTCCCGGCCTTCCCTCACCACCAGTATACACAGGACACCGTGGCTAGTTAGCCACCATGCCTTGTGCCACCTTCACTATAACACCTGTATTCCAATTTTCGGGGTCCAAGACTGGCTGCCTTCCAGCCTGGGAAGCCACTGTGGGCAGGGGTGACACCCTGGCCTCCGTTGCTGGTTGGCTGTGCCATGTCTGTGTGTCTGCTCCTGCATGGTCTCATCTGCACTCTAGATGAAGCCGACAGCCTCAAGTCCTCACTGCTGCGGCCGTGGAAACGCAGGATCACAGGGAGAAAAGGTGGGTTCAGATGTCTGAGTCCCCAAAGACATAGGGTCAGTGGAATTCTCTCCGGCCCGGGGAGGGGCTGAAGTGCTGGTGTGTGTTACAACACTGGACGAGACTCAGCGTGTGTGAAACGTCCAGAATTAATAAATCCACGGAGACAGAAAGCATTCTGGAGGTGGCCAGGGGCTGGGGTATGGAGCGAATGGGGAGTGCCTACACTTGGTGGGTACAGGGTTTCTTTAGGGGTGAGGAGAAAGTTCTGGAGATAAATAACGTGATAGTTGCACAACCCTGGCACTGTACCAAATGCCACTGTTCACTTTTGTTTTCTGAATTTTACCACAAATTGAAAAAAAAAAGAGGTGGGCTGCTGAGGGAGAAGGGAGCTGGAACTTCTAGGTCTGAGGGAGGAGGGACTGGGGTCCTGGACTCCTGGGAGGAGGGGGTGGGGGCCTGGGCTCCTGGGTCCAGGGGAAGCTGGAGGAGGCTGGGGCCCAAATGTCTGATTACCAAGAGGGGAGGAAACTGGCAAGATGAGGGTTGCTATGTGACATACAGAAAAATATGATCAGGGCAGAGGAAGCAATTGCTTTTGGCGGAAGCTTCATCGGATGGCAATTTCGACACCAAGGCCTCCCTTCCCACCCTGAGCTTGCCCACTGGGGAATTCCAGGAGATGGCCCAGAGGAAGGGAGAGGGGAAGGCAACTGAGGGGAGGAGGCAGGGTCACTGCGGGCCCATCCTCAACAGCCTAAGGACACAAACTGCACCCAGGAAGGAGTCTGACCTGTGGGCCTGGATTCTGGGCCCCCAGAGAAGGTAAGAGCTAGGAGGCTGGACCCCAGGGGCTAGAACCAAATGCAGGAATTCTAGAAGGGACTGGACTTCTGGGTCCCCAAGGGAGGAAGGGTGGAGAGAGCTAGAGGCTCAGATTCTGGGTTCTGGGGAGGACACGGGCTGGGCACTTGGACATTGAACTTTTAAAGCTGAAGGAAGGAAGTTGGGGGCCCCTTGAAGCTAAGTAAGGTGCTCCCTACTAGTTTCTGAGAGGGGAAGTGGTGGTGCAGGGTTAGGTCCTGAACACAGTGGCGGGTTGGATGGTCGGACGGTCGGGCAGTGGGGCGGTCAGACTGCTCGGCAGCTTGGATTTTGGTTCTGCCACGACACCGCCCAAGCCCTACCCCACGTCCCCTCTCCTTTTCCAACCTCTCCCACAGCTGCGGGCCCAGGACCGGGAAAGTGAGAAGAAAGTTTGGACAGGTGAGCATTCTGGGGAAGCCCAGAGGCTATCTGGGAGAGGCTCTGAAGCTGGGTGAGGGAGGCCAGCCAACAGGGAGGTCAGGATGGGAAGACAGCTGTTACAGGATGGAGAGCGCCGCAGGCAGAGAGCTGGTCTCAGCAGACCAGAGCCTCATCCACTGTTTCTGCCCTGGGAGCCAACGGGAGCCTCAGAGCTGGAGGGGCTCAGAGCTGGGAGGCCACCTTCAGAGGCACCTGGACCCACAGGGCAGATTCCTCACCTGAGAGAGAGAGAGAGAGAGAAAGGTTCGTGGTCACTCTCCTTCCCCTGCAGAGCCCAGCATGTGGGGTTACCTGTCTGTGCTGCCCGCTTTCCTGGCCTTTTCCGCTATCACTGGAGTCTGGAGCGTGTGAGTGTTAGAAGCAGGAGAACCCCGGGTCTGATGGAGGAGGGACTGGGGTTCTGAACTTCTGGGTCTGATGGAGGAGGGACTGGGGGCCTGGAT
>NC_081573.1:10343023-10363333 GCF_022355385.1 Mustela nigripes | reverse complement strand
TCCTGGGTCTGATGGAGGAGGGATTGGGGTTCTGGACTCCTGGGTCTGAGGGAGGAGGGACTGGGGGCCTGGACTCCTGGGTCTGATGGAGGAGGGATTGGGGTTCTGGACTCCTGGGTCTGAAGTGGGGGGGAGTTAGAAGTCCTTGTTTCTGTGGGTAACAAAAGGAAAAGCTGTCGTTAAAAACCACTTTGATGTCTCCTGTACTTCAGTTTTGCCCTTGCCGTGACCAACAGGTCTGTGAACCTCACGGAAGGTTTCCCCTACATCAGGTAGTTATGGTGCTGGCGGGGCAGGGGGTTCCGAGGGAGAAGAGGTGGCCTGGCTCCGAGGAGCCACAGGATGATCCTTCCTTTCCCCCAGCCTCTGTGGGTCTTACCCCCCTCAGAGCTGCATCTTCAGCCAGCTGCTCAACATGGGAGCTGCTATGGGTAAATATCCTCAGTCCTTCCTGTTCAGGGGAAAACCCCACCCCCATCTTCACCCCTACCCCACCCCTACCTTCACCCCTACCTCCACCCCTACTCCTACCCCACCCTGGCCAAGGGGGCCCCGGCCCCAGGGATCCAAGCCCCCACCTCTCCTCCAGATGTAGGAGTTAGGCCCCAACCCCTAGACGCCCAGTCTCTCCGCACCCCCTCCCCAGGAGTCCAGGCCCGGCTTGCCGGCCCACTTCCCTCTCCTCCCAGCCGCCTGGATCTGCATTATCCGTTACCACCAGCTCCGGGACTGGGGAGTCAGAAAATGGTTTAACCGGCTGATCCTGTGGACGGGGCTCCTGTGTGCCCTGGCCACCTCCGTGGTGGGCAACTTCCAGGTGAGAAGGCGTCGGCTCGTGAGCGCAGCCAGGCACGCCGATGAGCCCGAGACTACAGCTCCCAGCACCCCCCGGGGCCTCTGGCTTCTCATTGTGGGGGCTCGTCTGCGCACGGCCTTCTGGGACTTGTGTTTCTCTTGCGGTCCTTGGGCCGGGGAGGGAGGTGAGCTCCTCTGCGGTCTGAGGTCTGAACGGAGGCCCCCGTGGGAGGCCTTGGTGTAATTATTCACGGAACCCCAGAAGACTGGGGCAATTTACTGCCGTCCCTTACCCCTTTGCCCTTTTAATAATGAAATTACTCAGAGCCGCTCATTCTCACCACTTAGATGGAGCGTTCACTCCGTGCGGGGCGCTAGGCTTTACCCTGTGTAGGTTTTCATCCATCTCTAGACAGACCCTTTCAGTCAAATCCAACAGAGGGTTTTTTTATTTTTTGTTTTTGTTTTTGTATTAATCAGCTGGTTCGTGGTGGTCAGAAATGAACCCAGATTCAGACTCTAGAACTCACATTGTTCACCTTGAGGTTCAGTAGATATTTGTAGAACAAAAGAAGGGACAATGATTGGAGAGAGTCTATTGATGATTGTATATTGATATTTAATTTTTCCGTGGCGCCTCTGACTCCTAACTGCTCCTGATGAAAGTACTACGGCCTAAGAGACTGCCTTCCGCTTGCTAAGAAAAATTCCCCATAACTCATCGTGCCTCATCACCCATCGTTTATTCCTGGGCTCCTCAACTTTAACTTCTTTTTTTTTTTTTTTTAAGATTTTATTTATTTATTTGACAGAGAGAGATTACAAGTAGGCAGAGAGGCAGGCAGAGAGAGAGAGAGGAGAAAGCAGGCTCCCTGCCGAGCAGAGAGCCTGATGCGGGACTCGATCCCAGGACCCTGAGATCATGACCTGAGCCAAAGGCAGTGGCTTAACCCACTGAGCCACCCAGGCGCCCCATCAACTTTAACTTCTTAAAAAAAAATTTTTTTTTAAGATTTTTGTCTTTTTGAGAGCGAGATCATGAGCAAGGGGGAGGGATAGAAGGAGAAGCAGACTCCCTGCTGAGCGGGGAGCCTGATGCAGGAGTTCATCCCGGGACCCTGAGACCATAATCTCAGCTGAAGGCAGACAGTCAACCAACCGGCTGAGTCATCCAGGCGCCCCTCTTCTTAAAATTATTATATTGCTCCCATAAGGAGCTTTCTAAAGACATTTCCCGCTGGTCATCACTTCCCCTCATTAAACTTTTAAGATTTAGAAAATATTAAATGACATACACTATGTATCTGCAAGCCACAAACCATTGCAATCTTTAAGAACTTCCAAAACCAATTTTTCAGCCCCTGGGTGACAATATCAGCCCTCCGCCACCCCAGCTGAGAACGAGAGATTTTATTGCATTAATATTTCCTGAGCGTCTACAATGTGCCAGGCCCTGTATTCCCGAGTGAGGCCGCACCAGTCTGCTGGTGGGTCAAGGACCCCCCATCACAGCTCTCATGTCCCTGCCCCTCACCCCCCACCTGTGTGTATCTACCTTCCTTTCAATTCTTGTTCCTTTTCTTCGCAGCAAAAGAACCAGCTGCACATGCACCTGGTCGGGGCCTTCTTTGCTTTATTCCTGGGCAACTCCTACTTTTGGCTGCAGCTTATTCTTGTCTGGTACATGAGGAGACTGCCCCAGCCCGGGGCCCCCTGGATCGGGCCACTCCGTCTGGGCCTCTGCAGCCTCTGCAGCCTCCTCTTGGTGACCAGTATCCTTCCTGGGGCCGGTGGCAGGGGTTGGAGTGGGGGGTGGTCCTCCACTGGGGTGGTTCATCTCCATGCAGTCTGTTCTCCGCCTCAGTCTTCTGGGGATAATAGCATCCCGGGAAGTGTCAGCCTTGGGGAAGGGCACCCTGGACTGAAGTCCACCTCCCCTGCGTGCTAGCCGGGTGTTGGTGGGGGAAGGACTCCACGGGTTGGACTCAGTGTCTCAGCTCCTGCAGCTCTCCAGTGTGGATGATAACAGGGCTGCCCCCGGAACTGGAAGGAATGAAGGGAGTAATGCACATGAGGTGCTTAGCTCGGTGACCAGTGCAGTGAGCCGCCAAGAAATACTGGGAGGATGGCAAGCCAGCGGCGGCAGGCACTACCTGCCCTGCGCCGGGCATCATGTTGAAGACCGGAAACTGAGGTTCGGAGAGGGGGAGTCTCTTGGCCAAGACGTGTCACAGAGTCCAGCGGTGGCGCTGGCGGTGGATGGCAGGGAGGCAGCTTGCGCAGGCTCTGGAGAACAGTCCGCATGTCCTCCCCGCTCCTTGTCCGGTTCTGTCCTGTTAGAGGCTCTGGCTGGCCTTGATGGGAGTGTTCACAGCCAGAAACTAGCCAAGGCGGCGAATCAGGGCTGGTCGTTAACCATTCACCAACATGCCTGGCACTAGCTGAAGATCCTACCCAACCCAGTTGTGAGTCACGGGAGCCCAGATGCTCTTTGCCAACCTAATGTGCCTCTGGGTGACTCAAATCACTGTGCTTCAGTTTCTGTATCTGTCAAACGGAGTTGTTTTGATCGTAATAATGGTTGTTACTGGCAAAGTGCCCTGAGAGAGGAGAGGCTATAAACGTAGCGTTAGGGACCCATCTCCTCCTTGGGGAGAACGGAGGGAAGGCCAGAAGGCTGCTGGTGCTCAGAAGAGCCTACGGGGAGACTGGTTTCTTCCTGGGGGCAACAGAGAGCCGTGGGAAGCATAAGAGTGGGGGAGGACCAAAGCCAATTCTGGGGGTAACCCCCTTGTGTAGGTGCTCTCACCTCTCCTTTGCTCTAGGATTCATGGGATCAGGGGTGATGTCACCTTATGGGCTGCCTAAAAATCCTTGGATGAATGAAATAGTGTCTGAACTGATCTAGGAGGGAGTGGGCGCTGGCTTGGCCGAGAAGCAGGAAGGGTGTTGCAGGGAGAGATCTCAGAAAGCAGAGGGCCTCTCTGCTAGTTTGAGCTTGGAGTGAGTGTGGGTTCACAGGTGAAAAGGATTTCAGGGGGCACCTGGAGGGCGAGTCTGAGCAGGACAAACATGTGGGAAACAGTCAGCCAGGGAGGAGGGCAGCCGCAGAGGTGGGTGGCCTACCAGACGCCATTCTGGCCAGGGCGAGGCAGCTGCATCGTGAGGGCGCCTGGCCCTGGTGACCTGGCTGGGCTCCGGGATCCTTCCTGCTGCGTGTGGCCCTTGACCTTGCTGTAAAGTGATGATCCTCCACTTCTGGCTGCTGCGCTCGGCCTCTGCCGCCTGCGAGTGGGCCATCGCCATGCTGCTTTTTGCACTCTTCGGCCTGTTTGCTGTAGACTTTTCCTGCCTGGACGGCTGCACCCTACACCTCCAGCCGGGCCACCTCAGCTCCCCGCCAGCCTCCCCCACCTCCCTGCAGATTCACCTGTGAACAGTAGCCCGGGTGATGAGGTCTGGGCCCCCTCCCTCCGTGCTGCCATCAGGGCCACCCAGGAAGTGAGAGGTCAAGGCCAGCCAGCCATCCCTGCTCAAGGCTATTTATTATTATTATTATTAATTTTTTTTTTTTTTTTTTTTTTTTTTTTTTTTGCCGCCGGCGGAATCAGAGACACGGACGCAGGCAGGGTCACGCGAAACCAGAATTCCTTCCGGAGAGCAAATCCGTACAGAAGGTTGTGAGGGAAGGGGGAGAACCGGGGAAGGGGGGGCCTGGGAAGGAGGAGTTGGGGACACAAGGACAGATGGCCTTCCCTGTCCGGATCTGCTAAGCCACCCCAACCAGCCCCCGTCCCTCCCCCACCCCACCCCGCAGAGAGATTGATCAATAAATAAAATAATAAATTAATCAATAAATAAAATAGAAACAGCTCCCCCGCCCTCAGTCCCCCCTAGAACCACCCCCCATTGGGCACGGCCCCCTGAGCCCCATCCCTGCAGGGCAAGGCCGGGTTTGTTGTCTCTCCCCTCCCTACATACTCCATGGGCCCTATTTACAGATTCACAGTTGGGGGGCAGGGAAGAGGGGTGGAGGGGGCTCCCCTCCTTCCCCGGCCCCCTGGGGTCAGGGCAGAGGAGTCCCGTTGGTAGCCAGGAGCTTCTTGTCCTTAGCAGGGCCTCGGCGGGGAGAGCTGGTCAGCTCTGGGTCTGGGCGGCCGGCTTGGGGCTGTAGGCTTCTTGGTGGGGTGCCAGCAGGCCGAGTCTGGGCCCCGTTCTTCTCATCTGTGGAGGAGGAAGCAGTGCAGCATCACGAACCTCGAGGCTGCTGAACCCCAAGGAATATGTTCCAGCAACATCGTGGTGAGGCCAAGGGCCTCCATCCTGGGGCTGGAAGCCTGTGGGGACGGCTGCCAGGATACCCATTTGCAACCAGAGCCAGCAAGGTCACGGACAGCAGGTCATATATCCTGGACCCCTCCAACCCTCGTGGCTTTGGAAACCGGGCCAAGTTAGTCCCAGTGAGACCCAGAGGTCTGACTCCAGGGGCATTGTCACACACTCTGGCTATGAGATTATTCGCTAAGGGACAGCTTGTCACAGCAGCAGAACACATTCAAGTCCCCAGATCACAGCCAAAGGTCTCCTTCTGCTACCCTGGTTGTTAGGGGAATGCTCCTTAGTGACAGGGCACAGGGGAGCCTTACAGGGGGTTGTTTGGAGGATCCGAACAAACCCGGAGGACTGCTTGCCCTTCTCCAGAACACTGTTCCAGAACCCTCATTAGCAGGAAGTTCTACAACCCCACACAGAGACTAGGCACCCTCTGGGGGTCCCTGGAGGTGCCTTCCCTGGCCACAAGGGCTTCTCAGGCCAGGATGGCCCGTGCCCTGGCCTGGAGCTCAGGCCCCAGCCTCTCTGAGAATCTGTGATCCTCGCCCATGGACCAAAGCCCTGGAGCCCTTGCTCAGCAGGTCACCCCTCTGGCCCACATGATAAAGGAGGGCCACATGGCTTCGGACCCCTGCCGCCCACCTGCCAGGGCCTGCACGGAGGGCTGGTCGTGAGTGCTCAGCAGCTGTGCCTGGATAGTCTCCACCACTCGCTTGAACCGACGGCTGGGACCTGGAGGAGATACGGAGATGGGCTGACTTGGGGACAGAGACAGAAAAGGCCCTTCCACCCTGTGGAAACCAGCAAAGGACTTGCCTCCTCTTGGGCTCAATTTCCGGCCCTGTGTTGGGACTAGGTATTATAAACCCGCAATTTGCAAATGGGACTAAGAAAGATTGGAGTTAAAATAATGATGGATGTGGCTTTCTATTTATCGTGTTAGTTTCTAGCTGAGGCCCCGAAGAGACAGGAATATAAGAAAAATAAACAGGAAGTTAAAAAAAAATCTTAAAATCGAGGAAGTCCTGCATATTAGCCTTTAAAGGAAAGGGGGAAAAATGCAACTTATTTCATCTTAGGGCTAACATTGTGGCAGGCTGGTCACTGTGACATTTAAAACTGCTAACAAAGGTAGCAGACAGAAGTATCTCTTGTTAATCGGACTCGCTATCATGGCTCAGGAACTTGCTGGACTGGCAGCAAGACATTTCTGTGGCTCCCATCTCTGGTGCCAACTCCTGATCGGTCACGGCTGACTGTAGTTTCTGAGGCTGCCGCTGAGCCCAGCAGGAAGAAGTGCCGTGATCACCTGGTGCTGTCTGCTCTGGGTGCGGGAATGACACGGGATGGCAGAGAGCCCCATCTGCCCTTCGGCTGTACAGTCAGCTCTGCACTTCAAGGTCAGCAGGGCTAGGTTGAGCCCAGCTTCCTCAGTTTGCAGTGGGACTGTGTCAAGTCAATTTGCTTCAACAGGACTCTGTTTTCTCTTCTGTAAAGTGGGTGAGCACTAATACCTCAAAGTCCTCTGGGAAGCGTCAATGTAACAATGCACGTAAAGCACGTGAAACATCATAAATGTCCATGAAGGGGCACCTGGGTGACTCAGTCCACTAAGTGTCTGCCTTTGGCTCAGGTCATGATCCCAGGGTCCTGAGATCAAGCCCTGCATTGAGCTTTTGCGCAGTGGGGAGTCTGTTCTCCCTTTGCTCCTCCCCCTGACTTGTGACCTGTTTTTCTTCCAAATAAATAAAATCTTAAAAAAAAAAAAAATCCATGAAATGTTAATGAGAGAAGGGGGAAGGACAGAATGCAGAGGTCTGAATGAGGAGGGGCCTCATAGGGTCAGCACTAGCTGAGCACCATCTCCTCCTCCCTCCTGCTGCCCTCCAGGGCCACTCTCGCAGCTCAGCTGTCTTGAGCATCCCACACAAAGGGTAGAGGCAGTGTCTCGCCAAGGGAAGCTTACCGGAGATGAGCGTAAAGGTGACCGAGTAGATGCCACCACTGCCACTGCCATCCCGTCGTGGGGAAGGCTCTGGGCCCTCTGAGGAGCTGATGTCCACCTGGAATCGGACGGGCTTCTGGAAGACAGATGGGCCGCCACTGGCCTTGTACTCGGCCCTGAAGCTGGTCTGTGACAGCACACTGTGACTCAGGCTGGGGATCTGAGACGGGCAGGGGACAAAAGGAGGGGGTGATTCCAGTGACCTGATTCCAGGGACTGGATAGCCAACCCCACAAAGACCTCTGCCCAAGGAACTACAAGTTCCATCAGCCACTACGGGGAAAAGAATAACAGGAAAGCCATTGGGAGGCCCCATTGCCTGCTAGGACTTGTAGTTTTCTTGTCCCACTATAAAGGGCATCAGAGGAAAGGCTGGTAACAGGGCCTGTCACATCTAGGGGTCAGCCTCAGCCTCCAGAATTACATGACGCAAACTTCTCTGCCTCCGTGAGCATTGCCACATCTGTGTCAGAACCTGTAAGTCCCACTAGCTCCTGCAGCAAAAACCCAGAGGTCCCCGGGGAAAAAGCGATTCTGTCTGCTAATCTCAGACCTGGTGGTCAGGGAATAGCAACTCACTAATACGCTAGGGAGGTGTCCTTTGCACCACCTCCAGGCCCCAGGGTCCAGTAAACCTCTCTACCTCCCTGCCCCTATAGTGACCCAACCCAACTCTGAATGGAAAACTACAGATCCCATGAGCCTCAGGAGGAAGTCAGGCCAGAGTGGAGGTGGACTCCGGGGGATGCTGGGATTTGTAGTCTTGTGCTGGCCAGGACACAGGGAGACCCAGGCCCCTCACCGACAGGAAGGCATGGACGATGTCCGCTTTGATGCTGCTGAGGGGTTTGTCCTTCAGCACAAGGAATATTTGTTCTTCTTTGTCCAAGGAGATGAAGTTTCCAAACCAGGAGCGTTTTGCCAACCTGAGTGAAAGGGGAGGGTTGGAGGTGGGTCAGGAGCAGGCTCAGAGAATAAATCCCTCCCTCCAACCTCTGGCTTCCCTTCCCTGTCAGACTTACTCTGGAGAGGACTCTGGCGTCAAGCTGGACATCTCCTCAGCAGTGGGGACTGGCGTGCGGTGAAGGAGGGGAGAGTATGATCAACACTTGCCCATTACCCTGGGTCCAGCACGTGGGCCAGTAGTCCCCTCCAACTAGAGGTTCCAGATCCCAGTGCCCATTCACCTCCCAGTAGCTAAAGCCCACTTGGCATGCTACCTGGTGGTCCTGCTGGGGATGCCAGCCCTCTCCAGGTAGACCACGCCCTCCGAGGGTGGAACTTGCTCGCCATGAGCCAATGATAAGATGAGCCAAGGCACTGAATGGAGGTGTCCTTCAGAGAGGCTCCTCCTTCCTCCAGCACTCAAAGCCCCACCCCCTGTCCCCAACACCTAAATTTCTACTCCCAGCCCCATCTTCTCACACAACACGGGAATCTAGGCCCCCAGCCCTTGCACCCTGGGGGACCCCGTACCCTGCATCTTGCGCCGATGAAAGCGAGGGGAACCCAGGAAACTGTTGCGGATGGAGTTGAGACGACTCCTCCAGGCGGCTCCCCCGACGCCACCGCCAGGGCTTGGGGGTGGCGTTGTTCCTGGCGTCCCAGTGGGGCTGGCCCGGGGCGTGTGCAGGGGCGAATGCAAGGGGGTGCCCCCAGAGGAGCGCGGGGAGCCTGGGGGGCCAGGCAGAGGTGTGGAGCGGGCACTGGGGGGCGGAGGCTGCTCCCCGGCACCCCCACCCCTGGGGCCGCGAGAAGGCAGCGTCTGCGTTTTGGAAGTCGGGGAGCCCCCGCCCCGAGCCTCATCTCCGGCCCCGGGCTCCGGTGAGAAGGAAAAGACAGGACTCTGTGAAGAGGGGAAACGAGTGAGATGGCGGACTACAACTCCCAGGAGCCTTTAGGAACCCCATAGGCCCATACTCACAGAGATGGGTCCCGATGCATGCTGGAACTTGTAGTCCAATTATTACCCACCCGCCTCCACCCCCCCCCCTTTTTTTGGGGATAGGGACTTTTTCTATCATGCTCACTGCTGTAGCACAGTGACTGGTACACAGTAGGCGCTCAATTAGCTTTTGTTAAGCGCATAAAGGAACACTTGAAACACTAAAAATCGGATCCTATCGGAGGTGGAAATGTGCAATGCTCTAAAACGGGATTGGGGGCCCTTTAGAGACAAAGAGGCAATGCCTCAAGACTTCTTGGGAATTGTAGTTTCTGGTCCAGTGTTCACCCCTTTACCCCTTCTTAATGAATCGGGGCTTACCCGTGGGCTGCTGAGAGGGCTGGAGGACAGACCGGTGGAGGCTCCACTGACACTACGGGATCTGTTTCCAGGAGAGATTTTTGTTTTGTTTTGTTTTGTTTTTAGATCAGGTATGTGGGTTCTCAAGGCTCAGATGTCCTTTCCCTTCCACACCTTTGCGATGGGGATTTGAGGCCCTGAGAGGGGCCCCTGAGGTGGAGCTGGGGATAGACCCTGAACCCCCTCCCAACCCACCCAGAGCTGTGGACCCACGGGAGGGCCAGGGGCTCTCACCTCTGACTGTGCTGGGCCATCTCCAGAGCCCGGCGGGTGGGCACTGGGGAGCCACCGCCCCCAGCATCCGTGATGCTCAGAACTTCCATGGACTTCCGCTCGGGCCGCCGCTTCCCGTGTCGGCTCAGCATGGGGGAATCCACACGTTTCCGAGGGGGGTCTGAGGGCGGAGAGTTTCAAGCCAGTCAGAAGCCATCTTCACCCAGCTGTACATGGCACTCGCAGAGGTGGAAAACGGAGGTGCAGAGAGGAGACTTTTGACAAGTTCACAGAGCGGGTCAGGGAGCCTAAACCCGGAAGCTAGGGGCGCCTGGGTGGCTCAGTTGGTTGAAGTTCTGCCTTCGGCTCAGGTCATGATCTTAGGGTCCTGGGATCGAGTCCCGCATTTGGCTCCCTGCTCAGCGGGGAACCTGCTTCTCCCTCTGCCCCTCACTCTGCTGGTGCTCTCTCTCTCTAATAAATAATAATAAATAAATAAATAAAATCTTTAAAAAACAGAGGTTTACCCACTTAAAAAAAAGGGGGGGGTGCCTGGGTGGCTCCGTTGGTTAAGTGACTGCCTTCAGCTCAGGTCATGATCCTGGAGTCCCAGTATCAAGTCCCACATCAGGCTCCCTGCTCAACAGGGAGTCTGCTTCTTCCTCTGACCCTACCCCCTCTCATGCTCTCTCTCTCAAATAAATAAAATCTTTAAAAAACAGAGGTTTACCCACTTTAAAAATAAAAAAATAAAATCTCTCTCTCAAATAAAATCTTGAACAAAACAAAAGCAAAATCCTAAGGCCTGCAGCCCCTTCCCCCGCTCCAGAGTCTGGGGTCTGGACCCCCAGCCCTGCCTTCTCACCGACATCATTCCGGGGAGGCAGGTCCTGGTCCTCACAGCTGGGATACCGCTCCTTCCGATCCAGAAGCAGATAATATATCATCTTTTCTTGGTTCTCCCTGATGGGGAAGGGAGGGAGAGGGTGGGAGAGGCCTGGGGTCAGGAGTTGGACTCCAGAGGTCTCACCCCCTCCCTGTAGCTGTGGCTCTCGGGAGCCTGGTACACTGGTATCTGCGCCCATGCTTCCCTCTTCCTAGGCATGGACACGGTGAGACTTTGTGTCGGTGCACATTGGACCCTTACTTGACTCAGTCGTGACAGTTCCGAATAATCGAGCACTTGCTATTTGCAAGTACTCTGTGGGACACCACGTGGGCCTCACCACCTACCGGTACTTTGCAGCATCTAGTCTCCCCACGCTGCCCCGTGTCCTGCCGCCCCCTCCTGGTTGCTCTGGGAACAGCTCCACGTGGGAACTCTAAGCCACGCCCCCTCTAGCGGCCGGGCGCCACGCCCCACGGAGTCTGCGCGTGCGCGAGGCCCGGGCGCGCCCTCCGCTGGCTGGTCGGGGCGCAGCGGCCGGCTGGCTGGACGTCAGCCAGCTGGTGTGCGTCCCTGAAGCAGGGGGTCTTACTCCTCGCTGCGGAGCTCGCGGTGCAGCCGCTCGCGGTCCCTGAAGCAGCCCAGCGAAGCCATGCTCTCCAGGACGTCGGGGTCCAGCTCTCCGTTCGATGGCAGGCTCCGCATGGCCACCCGGCGGCCTGGGGCTGGCTCCAGGCAAGGGTCGGGCTCGTGTTTCCCACCCCTGGGGAGGGGGAGAAACGTTACGGGGTACCAGGCGTCCGGGCCCCAACCTGCTACTCCCTTGGAAACCCAGGATTGCTGGCTCTCAGCCCCTGCTGTGCCTGTGTCCTCCCCTGGGACCCAGAAATCAGAGTCTCTAGCTCCTCCTCATTGAGCAACCTTGGTATCCCACCCTCCAGCTGCTTCTCCCGCTGGGGACCCTTGATATTTGGGCCCCCTCCCTTTCTGCCCCAGGGAGCCAGGTGCTCAGTTGTCCCATACTCACAGGTACCAGGGGTGTTTCTGAATTTGCTCCAGCTGTGCGGAGGGAGAGAGGCAGAAATGAGGTCGTGTGAACACAGTGGGCCGCAAGGAAAGTTGATGGGGTGGCTCTGGGGGTCCGTAAAGGTGCCCCTCCTGTCCCAGGGGCAGGATGACAGCTTAGGTCTTCCCCTAGTGGCGACTGGGCACCACGACCTGTGACCACAGGCCTGGGACATTGCCTGTGTGCACAGTGGCAACCCTTCCCCTGTGGAGGACCTGCCCAGTTTGGAGGGTGCGATTTGCAGACCCTGGGCTGCTGCTCATCCAGTGACCTCCCCCTCCCCCGCCCCCAGCCATCGCCCCCAGGACTGACAGGCAATTCCTGGAAGTCCATTCTCATGGTCCCTCTAGGGGTTCTGTCCTCATGACCCACCGCTCCCCCCAACTCACACTGAGTCTTTTCTCAGGCTCCACTTCGATCATCCCTCTCAGGAGGCTCTGGCAGTCTGGAGGGATGAAGTGGGGCATGTGGAAGACGCCCCGTTTCACCTTCTCCAGCAGCTGGCGGAGATTGTCATCATCAAAGGGCAGAGCCCCCTGTGGAGAAATAACAGGCCCCTCACACAGAGCTTAGGGTGTCTCAGCGAGAGCCTAAGCGCTTGACACAACGCCCGTGTGGTCCTTACCACAAGCACTGGCAGACGGGGGACTAGGACCATCTCACTTTACAGATGGGGAAACTGAGGCATAGAGCGGTCCAGCAACTGGCCCACAGCCTCCAGGCCCACAGCAAGGAGGGGTTTGGCAACAGACAAGTCAGGCCCCAGGCCTTAAGAGGCTGCGGTTGCAGCTTGGAGGGTGTATCTGAGAAACAGGTTTCTCCCCAGACTGGTTTCAGGAGGGGTAATCCTCACACACTGGTTCAACCGAAGGGGAGCATCCACTTTGGGTCAGGGATCTTGTACTGGACAAAACCAGCCCTCGCCCTCCTACAGCTCACACCCTAGACTGCGAGACCCCAGCGATGGAAGGAACTTCAGCAGCCTCGTCATGAAGCAGGCACCCCTGCTGTCCCCCAGGTTCTGATCTGGCCACGAGGGATGGAGCAGGGGACAACACCAGGTCACTGGCCCCATGGAGCTTTGTCTCTAGTGGTGCCCGGCACACACGGATTAACAAACAGCGGTTGATGAATGAGTAGTGGGGAGAGCAAACAATAAAGGGACACATAGGATGAGACAGGCAGGAGTCCGAGAGATGAGACAAACAGAGTGAGCAGGTAGCTGGAGGGGGGAGCAGGGAGTCGGGGGGGAGGGGCCTCAGAGGAGATGATGCTGGGCAAAAACTTGCAGGGGTAACAGCATGACTCTGAGGGCTTTTCCAGGTGTTACCCCTGGTGTCAGAGGCCTCTGGACTGAGGAGGCAGGGCGTGGGGGAGCAGGGGGAGGGGCGCCCCACAATGCTGGTCTGGGGCCTGGAAGCCTGGATGAGACTCCTCTTGTCTGTCTCCTTCAGTGTGGCCATGTGTTTGTTGTTGGCCTTGCCCCTGAACCTCCACTTCTCAGCCCCCAGAACAGTGAGAAGTGTGTTGTTCACGCCACCCTGTGTGTCTCTTATAGGAGCCCAAGATAAGGCAGACACCCTCTCATGAGCAGGTGATCTGTTCCCACGGCGTGCATGGCCAACAGCGTTCTAACTCACGCCGGAGAGACGCTCAATGAGCACAGGAATTTTCTTGGCAACACCAAACACCCCGCCTGCCCTCAGGAACACACGACGGTACTCTGGGCGCGAGCATTTAAAATCACTAGCAAACAGTGCAAAAAAGCAAAAACTGTGGCACTCCCTAGACCACAGAAAAAACACTTGTTTACAAGATGGACTGAAACCGGGCGTGGGGCAGGGAAGCAGAGGGTCGCTTTGTGCCTCTTCAGCTGGGACACGTGTGATAGGGACTCAGCTTTTTCTCTGCTCTGCGCACATCTGGGAATGACCTCAGAAACACCAAGTGTGGGAGGCTATATGTGAACCCCAATGAGTGTGCAGCTTCTCAAACATGGAATGTGTCGATTATGAGAGTCAGCTGTAATAATAACAGTAACTACTAGTAATGGGGCGCCGCTCAAGAGGCTGACAGGGGACATTCTAGGGAATCACATTCTTGTGACTCCTGGTACCCTAACTACTGGCCCTGGGCAGGCGAGGAAACGGGCCTGGAGAGGGAGAGCGACTGGCTTGGTCACAGTGGTGGAGCCGGGTTTTGAACTCAGCTGGATGGGCTCCAGAATCACCAGCTGCAGAAGGGCGGAGGCCTGGACTGTTTGAGCCCACCTCTCGGGCGTCCCCCATCTTCCCTGGGGTAGCTGTGAGTCCCGGGCGTGCCTGTTGAGCCTCGGTTCCCTCAGTGTCATCTAGGCTCCTGGATGAGAGACCACACACTGATCCCAGCCCTGCCGCAGTGCAGCAGCGTGCCTGCGAGCCAGTCACTTCTCGTCTCTGGGATTTTCGAGTGAAGTGTGCGAGGTGATGTGCTTGGAACAGTGCCTGGCACAGAGTAAACCTTCCATTTACTCGCGCCACGCGTGTTGACGGGGCCGACTACGTGCCAGCTCAGGTCACAGCGAGCCGACAGAATAAAACCCACAGAGACAAAAGCCCTGACTTCTGGGAGCTGATGGTGTAGAAGGGGACACCGCACAAGGAGCTCACAACTCAGCACATGATGGTAACTCTGAGAGTCGCCAGGAAGGACAGAACCTCCCCTAGAGGGTCTGACCTCATGGGGGGGGGGGGGGGGAGAATGGGAGCGAAGAGAAGTCTAGTTGTGAACTGGATGAGCAACAGGACAGGTCAGGACGGAAGAGTGTTCTAGACAGAGAAAAGCAGGCGCAAAGACCCGGGGGCAGAGCCAGGCTCACAGGTCTGCTCTGATTATATTCGTTATTACCATATTGCAACAAGCTCCCTAGAACAGTCACTGTCCCAAGCCGTCCAAGGGCTCCTGGCTACCCCATCCCTTTCGGGGACACCCTGGACTAGCTCACAGTGCTCTGACTCCATGGTTAGCTCTGGGCACACAGCAAGGGTGGGGCAAGGGTGCTCCAGGGTCTTGGTCTGCTGGTTCCTGCCTCTCACCTTCCTGATACCAGTTAAATATTTGGAAGACAATGCCTGAGGGGAAAGATGGAACTTGCTTAATGTTTTGTGCTCCCACCAGGCAGGGCTGTTCTAGAAAGTGGGACAGGAGAGGTGAGGGGCACCTTACCACAAGCAAGGCAAAGAGGATGACTCCACAGCTCCACATGTCTGCCCGGCGGCCGTCATACTTCTCCCCCTGGAAAGGAACAGGCCTGGCCATGACAGGGTCTCTCCACCATGCTCTCCCCACGCCTCCCTCCTCTCCACCCGCTCACTCACCTTAATCACCTCTGGACACGCATAGTGGGGGGACCTGCGGGAGAGAGGCGGTGTGAGCCTCTGGCCGGCTTTTCGCCCCCTCCCTGGGATGACGGAGGCCAGGCCCCCACTCACCCACAGCTGGTCTCCAGGAGGCTGTCCCCCACCTGCAGGGACGCCATGCCAAAGTCTGCGATGCGGATGTTGTTTTTCTCATCCAAAAGCAGGTTCTCGGGCTTCAGGTCTCTGTGGCTGAGACAGACAGGTGGGGCTCAGGCCTCTGCCCTCCTCCTGGAGGCCGAGGCCCCATTTGCTGTCTCTCAGAGGCACTTCTGAAAACCATTATGGGCAATTCCAAACGTGCTCCAAGCAGTGAGAAGAACATGAGAAAGCCCCATGTACCCATCCCCCAGCCCCACCTGTTTCAACTCAGGGCAAATCTTCTCTCTTCTCTACCTAGACACACTCTCTCCTTCCTCCACTGGATTATTTCGTAGGGGACCCCGGACCGTGTATCATTTTATCCACAAATATTTGCATATCTACCACGTGAGATATTCTGAGCAAAGAGGGCTAATGTTGAGCTATTCAATATTGAAATACTGAAATACTTCCATACTGAATAATAAAAAGAATATGGTCACCCCAAGCCAGTCACTGGTCCCTGGAGGGAAACCCCTCAAATTTTAAGGGTTGATGTCTGGGGGTGCGGTGGGGCCTGAGGATTCTAGCTTCTGTCCGACGTGGTCAGTAACTGGGTCATACTTGTTGTTAAATATGTTGACTATTGCCCCCTAGAGGTCGGCGCTTGTAACGTCAGGGTTTTGACTGGGTCTTGACAATAGGGCTGTGTTGACAGTTTATTTTTTTTTTTTAAAGATTTTATTTATTTATTTGACAGAGATTGATCACAAGCAGGCAGAGAGGCAGGCAGAGAGAGAGAGAGAGAGAGAGGAGGAAGCAGGCCCCCTGCCGAGCAGAGAGCCCGATGTGGGACTCGATCCCAGGACTCTGAGATCATGACCTGAGTCGAAGGCAGCGGCTTAACCCACTGAGCCACCCAGGCGCCCTGTGTTGACAGTTTAAATGGGCGGCCTTCCCATCACCAAGCTTTATCCCTACCTCTGAGCCCCTCCACCCCCACCCCAGCTCCAGTCCCCACCCCAGGGAGGGAAGGAGCGCAAACAAATGCGGGTGAAAGATGAGCTGAAGGCCATTCCGTGAGGAAAGGACGATCTTTCCATATGGACAGTCACATGCCAAAAAACGGAACCTCAACCCTTGACTCACATCACAGACAAATATTAATTTGAAATGTATCCCAGACCAGAATACAAGAGCTAAAACTATATAACTTTCAGAAGAAAATGTAGGAGGAAGCCTTAGGGACAAAGATTTATATAGATAAGGCAGAAAAGACAAACGGTAAGGAAAAAATATGACAAACTTGAATTTATCGCAATGTAAAACTTGCTTTTCACCAAACATTGTTATAAAAACAAAAGTGGAGTGCCTGGCTGGCTCAATTGGGGAGCATACGACTCTTTTTTTTTTTTTTTTTTGAGAAATTTTATTTATTTGACAGAGAAGACAGAGAGGGAGCACAAGTTGGGGGAGTGGAGGGACAAGCAGATGTCCCGCTGGGTGCAGACTCCATGCGGAGCTCAATTCCAGCACCACAATTTCATGACCTGAGCCAAAGTCAGACACTTAACCAACTGATCCACCCAGGTACCCTGAATCTGTGACTCTTGATCTCAGGGTCATAAGTTCGAGCCCGATGTTGGGCGTAGAGATCACTTAGCTAAATAAAAAACTTTGAAAAAATTAAAAAATAAAAGGGGGTGCCTTGTGGCTCAGTTCATTGGGCGACTGCCTTTGGCTCAGGTCATGATCCTGGAGTCCCAGATTGAGTCCCACGTTGGTCTCCCAATGTCTGCTTCTCCCACTGACCTCTCTCCTCTCATGCTCCCTCTCTCAAATAAATAAATAAAATCTTAAAAAAAAAAAAAGAATTAAAAAAATTCAAACTCAGAAGTATGTCACAAACTGGAAGAAAATACTTGAAAAATATACAGTTAATAAAAGATTTGCTCTTAGGGGCACCTGGGTGCCTCAGTGGGTTAAGCCTCTGCCTTCGGCTCAGGTCATGATCTTAGGGTCCTGGGATTGAGCCCCATATCTGGATCTCTGCTCAGCGGGGAGCCTGCTTCCTCCTCTCTCTCTGCCTGCCTCTCTGCCTACTTGTGATCTCTCTCTCTCCGTCAAATAAATAAATAAAATCTTAAAAACAAAACAAAAAAGCAAAAAAACCCCCAAACAATAATTAAAAAAAGAAAAAAAAAGATTTGCTCTTAGAATAAAGAATTCTTAGGAGGGATGCCTGAGAGGCTCAGCTGATTAAGCATCTGCCTTCAACACAGGTCATGATCCTGGGGTCCAGGGATGGAGTCCTGCATTGCTCAGCAGGGAGCCTGCTTCTCCCCCTGCCTGCTGCTCCCCATGCTTGTACTCTCTCTCTGACAAATAAATAATGTCTTGGGGGGGGGGGATCTCTTAGGAGTTATTCCTAGAGCTATCTCTCGTTCCTAGAATAAAGAACTCTTAGAACTCAATATCAAAAAGACAACAAAAAAAAATGGGCAAAGGACCCGAAGAGACATTTTTCCAAGGAAGATAAAACAAATGGCCAATAAGCACATGAAAAGATGTTCTACAACATTAGTCATCATAGAAATGCAAATCAAAACCACAACAAGATACCACTTCATACCTACTAGGATGGCTATAATCAAAAAAGTCAAATGATAACAAGTTTTGGCAAGGACATATAGAGATTGGAACCCTCGTGGACTGCTGGTGGGGATGGTGAAGGGTACCGCCACTTTGGAAAACAGTCTGCCACTTCCTCAAAAGGCTAAGCAGAGTCCCCATATGACCTGACAATTCCAGCCCCAGGGATGCACCTGAGAATTGAAAACACAGGTACACATCAAAACTTGTACTTGATTGTTCCCAGATCCGTATTGTTTACAAGAACCAAAAAAGAGAAACAATAAAGTGTCTATCCACTGGGGAACGGATAAAGGAGGTATGGCACAGCCACACGATGGAGTACTATTCAGCCACGGAAAGGAAGTACTGATACACATTATGACAAGGAGGAACCCTGAAAACATTTTGCTGAGTGAAAGAAGCTAGACACAGGGGCCCCTGGGTGGCTCAGTGGGTTAGAGCCTCTGCCTTCGGCTCAGGTCATGATCTCAGGGTCCTGGGATCGAGCCCCGCATCGGGCTCTCTGCTCAGCAGGGAGCCTGCTTCCTCCTCTCTCTCTCTGCCTGCCTCTCTGCCTACTTGTGATCTCTCTCTGTCAAATAAATAAATAAAATCTTAAAAAAAAAAAAAAAAAAGGAAAGAAAGAAAGAAGCCAGACACAGGCAGCCACATACAGTATGATTCCGTTTACATGAGATGTCCAGAATAGGCAAGCCCATGGAGACAGAGGTGGTCAGAGGCTGGAGGGGTGACTGCTTCGTGTACGAGGTGATGATTTTGGGGGTGAGGAGAATGTTCTAAAATTACATAGCAGTGATGCGCAACACTGGTTATACTAAAAACTCCTGAACTGTATACTTGAAAAGGGTGGATTTTATGATATGTGAGTTTTATCTCAATTTTTAAAAAGAGATAAAGATTTATTTTGGGGCTGCACCACACTGGCTTCCAGTCAGCCTTGTGGGCAGTGCTCATCTCGGCCTCCCCTCAAGCTGCCCCCTCACCAGATGGAGTAGCTGTGGCAGAAGTCCAGCGCCGACACTATCTGGCGGAAGAACTTCCGGGCCTCCTTGGGTGTCAGTCTCCCCTTCTTTACAAGGTAGTCAAACAGCTCACCTCCAGAGACGTGCTCCAGAACCAGGTACCTGGGGGACGTGGAGGGGGCAGAGGGCTGGAAGGGGCATGTGGAGGACCAAAGAGCCTGGACTCTTTTTCAAAAGCCCCCGGACCCCAGCACAAGACCCCCATCCCACTGGCCTTTGGAAGCAAAGTATCCCAATTCCCATGAGTCCCTGGGAGGAGAAGACTCCAGTTCCCATGAGTCCCTGGGAAAAGGAGACTCCAGTTCCCATGAGTCCCTGAGAAAAGAGACTCCCAAGTCCATCAGCCTCTGGGAACCCAAAACTCCACCCCAGCGCCCCCGCCCCCCCGCCATAAGCTCTGTACAGCAGAGACTCCCATGACGACTTTAGGAGTATCAATACTTGGACTCCTAGTTATTCCTGCAGGTAAGACAACTGTGATAACGCCTAGAAGACAGAAACACCTCAGTTCTCACAGGATCCTGGGAAATAAAGACATCTCCCCTCCCCCACTCCCATTAGCTTCTGGAAAGCCAAGCCTTTCATTCCTATAAGCCTCAGTTACTAAAAACAACAACAACAACACAAATTCTCATTAATTTCTGGCTACAACAATTGAAGTGTGTTCCAATTTAAGTTGACGACCGTGAGGTTTTTTTAAGAAAGACTACAAGTCCCATCAGTGCCTGAGAGGATTAAAACTCCCAACTCCCACAAGCCTCTGGGACATAGACTCCTAATTCCCATCAGCCACCTGGATCCTTAAGACTCCAAATCCCATCTGGCTCTGGGAGGCCAAAACTCGGATTCCCATCAGCCCCTGGGAACAAAAGCTCAATTTCTAGGAGCTTTTGGAAAGCTGACGGTCCTATGTGAAGCCCAAACTCCCATGAGCCCTCACTATTCCTACCTAGGTGGAGGAGTGGGAGAGCGAGCTCCACCAGTTGGTGACAAAGCCCCACCCCGCTGCCACACCTGGGGAAGCCTGAGGACTACAATTCCCATGAGTACTTGGGGCTGGGCCACTTACTGCCTGGGGGAACCTCCCCAGCATCTGATGGGTACTGGTGTCAGTTCATCCTGGGGACTGCGTGGCGGAAACAGGGGTCTGTCCCCTCACTCGCTGCCCAGCCCAGCTGTCCCTTGGGTCACCAGAGTCCAGACAAAGGCCTATTGTCTGTACCCTGGGCAGCTGGACTCCACTCCCATCTTCCTGGGGGGTAGGTAATCAGCTTTGAGATATGGATCGGAACTCCTAAGAAGGCCATTGTTGGGGTGTCCATCATATAGCACCCAGAATTATGTGGGAGGAGGAGGGGGGCCTAGGAAGAAGCAGGATTCACAGAGCCTCATGCTTTGATAAGTCCCCATGGCCTCTGCAAAGATGAGCAGGGCGGGGAGCTGCCCTTAGCAAGACCGGCCCTGTTGAGGACATCTGGGTTATCTAGTAGAGAGTGTTCCCTGCAGGGCTGTTCGTCCTAGGCCCCCCTCCTCCTCCCACATAATTCTGGGTGCT
>NC_081573.1:10328574-10342623 GCF_022355385.1 Mustela nigripes | reverse complement strand
GGGGGGGGGCAGAAGGGCCAGGATGGACCACTGTCCCTCACCAAGACGGCTGAAGCTTGGCTGTCCTGTTGCTAGGGCACATTTGGCCCTTAGTGCCAGGCCAGTCAGTGTGGAAACAAGGAGGATTATGTGTGTGTTGTGGATGCGTGTGTGGGAGGGTGTTCTGTGCAGGAGGGAAGGGGCTGACAGGCCCTTCGGGGGCTCCAGCCAGGAGATCTTAAGTTTCTCCAGGCTTCTCCAGGCCTTGTTTCCAGAAAGGTCCCACCTTAGGAACTTGGGGTGGGGGGGTGCATGAGGGCTGGGTGTCTATAAATACCTACAAATATTTCTTGTTCTCGTAGACATCGTGTAGCTTGAGGACGTGTGGGTGTTCAATGAGCTTCAGGATGGCTATCTCCCGCTCCACCTGGGGGTCAGTGGGGGACACAGGAATGAAGGTCAGCATGGCCTCCCTCCTCCTACCCCACCTTGTCCCCAAACGGACGCCCTGCCCCAGTGCACACACACCTTCATCAGCACCGACTCAGACAGCTTCTCCCGGTTCACGATCTTGATGGCGACCTTCTGGCCCGTGATGCAGTGCACCCCGAGTTTAACCAGTCCTGGGGAAGCAGGACTGAAAATGGGGGGGTGTGCTCCCAGAGCACTCTCCCAGCTCCTAAGTCCCCCTGACTCCTCCTCCTTTCCCTGCTGGCTCTTTGACAGTGGGCCTGACCGAGCTCTGAGGGCTCTCTTCTTCCTGTTTTCCATAGACATAGACCTTCGGTGCTGTCCCTTCTTTTCTTTTCCCCCGGAGGTAATCTTTACACCCATGTGGGGCTCGAACTCACAGCCCCGTGACCAAAAGTCTCCAAGTGCTTCACTAACTGAGCCGGCCAGATACCCCTGTTCTGTCCCTTCTGATTGTCCATCTCTCCGCAGTTGCCCTGGTTCTCACCCGGACTCTCTGTCCTTCTGTCCATGTCTCCACACAATCTTTCCTCACTGTGTCTCCACAATGTTGTCTCCCTGACTGCTGCCTTCAGCCTCTCTCTCTCTCTCTCTCTCAGCCCATCACTTCCTTGAATTCTCTGCCCTTCAATCTTCTGGAGGCTCCATGTCTCCTGAGGAATGTACTTTCACATCTGCCCCCTTCCCAGACCATCCTCTTCCACCTCCTCCTAAACCCTGACCTTTTCATCCCCTTCTTTGATCTGCTTTTAATAGGAGCTGTGGCTGGGAGCATTCAAACCCCAAGAGTGCGCCCACTTCCCAAGAGTAAGCCCCAAAGCCACAGATCCTGGATAGGGAGGGGCAGCCCTTCCTCCCTCTGACCCAGGCGTCCAGGACCCATGGCCCCTTCCTCTTCCATAACTCAGGAATTCAGGTCAGTGACACCTTCCCAACCTTACCACTAGGATCTTGAGGTCTGAGCCCTTCCCCTTCCCTAGCACCCTGGCCCTCAGCTTCACAAGAGATGCTGGGCCCACCCCGCCGGGACACAGGTGTGCAGCTCCTGCTTCACGCCCACCCACCCTCCACCTGGCAGGAGAGAGGCCAGGGCTGGAGCCAGCGTTTAGCAACAGCAAAGGATGACCCCTGACTCCCCAACCACTCCTGGGAGATTTGACTCTCGGATCCACCTTTCCACCTAGCCGTTTGTGTTCCCCACACAGAGCCAGCACGCTGGAGAAGGGGGAGACTGCGGCACACCCCACCACCCGAGCCTCACTGCCGGTTACCGGGACAGCCTGCCAGGGGAGCCAGGGCCCTCCTCAGCCAAAAAGCAGTGCAGAGGGAAGCGGCCGCCCAGGGTGCACCCCCATCCCGAGGTGTACTGCAGCAAGGACCTCAGCTCCCAGGGCCGGCGGAGCCCCTGCAGCAGGCCGGCCTCCCTTCCCCACTGAGGCCCTGGAGCCCCTCCAACTTCTAACCACCCTCCCCAACCGTGAGGTGGGAGCCTCTGGGCCTCAGCACCTGCCCCCCCAGAGTCCAAGCCTCCGGCCCCCTCCATCCTGGGGACCCAGCAGACTTGACCCCAAGTCTCTTCTCTGTGAGGGACCCCGGGGTCTGGGCGATCAGCCCCTGCCCTTTGAATACCCAGGAGTCCGGCCCTCGTCCCCCAGCTCTCCTGCCCCCACTGCAGGTGTCCCCTCCCCTGACTCACCTGTCTGTCCTTTGCCCAGCGTCTTCTCCAGCCGATAGGGGCCCACATATTGGGCGTGCTGGGGTGGGTGTGGGTGTGGGTGCGGGAGATGGTAGGCGGGGGAGCCCCCGCCCCCCTCCTTGGCCCCGGACGACATGGTGCCCTTGGTCCCGGTCCGACAGGCCCCCCGGCCGCCCCCCCTGCGGCAGGTCGCCCCGTCCCTCCGGTGGGGGCCGGCGACAGCTCCGTCCCGGCCCCCCCGGCTGCCCCCCACCTCTCCGGGGGTCCCCAGGGGGCTGGGCTGGGCCCCCCCAGTCGGCGGGCCGCGGAGCTGGGGGAGGGGGGGCTGGCCCGGGGGGGTCAGGCCCCGGGAGTCAGCATGGCCCGGGGGGGCTGCGCGGCCCCCCCTCCCCAGCCCGTCCCTGGCCGGCCCCCCCCTTCCTACGCCTCCCCCCGCCGGGGGGGTCTGAGGTGCGGGCCGGCGGATGCTGCAGGCCGAGGTCCCCCCCGCCCCCCCACGCGCCCTCTCTCCTCCGCCTCCTCCTCCTCTCCGCCTCCCCCCGCCACCTCGTCCTTTCTCTCCGGCACGCTGACATCACCATCCGGGGACTCCGGGCCCTTCCCCAAAGTTAACCCTTTCGGAGGGGGGAGGGGGAGCGGGGGCAGGGGGCGGGCCTGGGCGCCGGAGGGATGGAGAGGAGGTGGGAGGGTGCAGGGAGGGATGGGAGGATGCAGGAGAGGATGGAAGAAAGGCGAGGGAGAGAGATGCGGAGCAAAGAGACCGGGCGAGAGGGAGCTACACAAAGGGAGAGGAAGTGTGACATAGAGATGGGGACAAGAGGCAGCTCGCTAGAGAGATGCAGACAACCAGAGACAGCGCTGGCGCAAGGCAAAGAATCGGGCTGAGGTGGGCAGAGAAGGAGAGCAGAGTGGGAAGAAGAGACTGGGAGATGGCAGAGAGTCGTAGGAAGGGCCCCAGCTGGAGAGATACCATGGTGGAGAGGCACAGAGGAGGAAAAAGAGGGAACGAGCCAGCCAGAGAGATGGAGAGAGACGTACAGAAACACAGATATGAAGGGGAAGGGGAGAGAAGGCGAGGTGAAGAGACACAGGTGAGGGGAAAGAGACAGGGAGGTGGGAGAGAGAGATGGGGAAGAACAGAGAGACAGAAACAGGGAGGGAAGGATGTGGAGGTGAGTGAGGCACAGACAGACAAAAGGATGGAGAGTCAGAGGGAAAAGTGGGAGAGAGAGAAAGGGATCAGGGGCAGGAAGAACAGACAGATGGAGGGAGAGAGATAGAGAAGCAGAGCTATGGCAAGGGGGGACCTTAAAAGAACAGTAGTGTACATACAGGTGCAGGGCACATGCTGGAGAATATGGAGACAGAGAAAGAGGGTGACAAGCAGAGCCAGGGAAAGAATTTGGGAGTTGCTGAACCAAGACTCAAACAACGTGCTTCCCCAGGCCTCCCAGCCTGCTCACCCAGGCCTCCTGCCCCATTAGCGTCAGGGAAATCCAACACGGTGCAGGTTCTCAGATAATCTTGGCCCACACCTCCATTTAGGATCCTTAATGCTCCTCCAGAGAAACTTCCAGAACCCTCTCACGTCCCTGTATATTTTTTTAGATGCCCAATATTCTCTGTGTCCATCACAGGGTCTCCTCCATCTTCACATGTGCTTCCATATAATTCTACATCCCTGCCAGGGCACATCCCTGGGTCTGTACCCGGATAGATCTCCACAGAATTCAGGACTCCCCTGTATGAGGTACCCGAAGGTGTTAGGCACCCCTTTAATCCATGAGTCCCCCATAAAGTGGACCCAAGAGCTTCTAGGCTCCTAGAAGCTCCTTCATCCATAAACCTTTACCAAGGGCGACATCTGAGCAGGTACCATTGTACAAGTGGTGAGGGGACAGCAGCAAACCAGATCAACTGCCCTGTGGAGCTCTCCCAGTAGTGGATAGGCAGGTGATAAGCAAGTTAAGCAAAATACACCATATGTTTTGACAATCGAGGCCAATGCTAAAGAACAGATTAAAGCAGGGAGAGGGACAGGAATTATTCGTTAGGTGGAGTATGATTCTTGATACGGTGCCAAGAAAGAACTCTCCAGCGAAGGGACACTGAAGGAAGATGAGGGTCAGAGCTGTGTGGGCAAAGTACCATCCATACTGGGGACAGCAAGTGCAAAGGTCCCATGGTGGAAGTGTGCCTGGTATGTTGTGGGACCATTGAAGGGCCTGTGTGGCCAGAAGAGAGCAAGTGAGGGGGAGAGAGAGAAAATGAAGTGAAGAGGTAAATCACATAAGGCCTTAGAAGCAGGGCAACCATACGCCTGGTATTCTGTAATTATTACTGGGGTCTGCACTCTGAAGTACACTGCTGTCCTTGGAAAACTGTATGCTCACCCTACTTAGAAAGTCATTGTAGGGACTATGGATTCTATAGGCTACCTGGAGAGTTTTCGTGTGGGCCACCAGTATGTTATACATATATTAATATACACAATTTTACACATGATTTCATACGATGGACACATATGTTATATGGTATTATGCACGGTAGCATGTAGTAAATAGCCCAAATGAACTTGTAAAATCCCGAATGACAGTCCCCACAGATGCCCACATCCTAATCCCCAGAACCGGCACATATTATCAACTCGTGACAAAAGGGGCTTTGCAGACATGACCGAATTGAAGATCTTGAGATGGGACGAGGGTCCTGGCTATCTGGGGGTCCTAATGTAATCACAAGGGCCCTTCAGAGGGGGAGGTAGGAGAGGCAGAGGAAGAGATGGGATGATGACCAGAGCAGAAGCTGGAGGGATGCAGCCACAATCCAAGGAGTGCAGGTGGCCACTAGGAGCCAGAAGAGGCCAGCAGCAGAGTCTCTCCCAGAACTTCAGGAAGGAACACAGCCGGGCTCACACCTTGCATCTAACCCAGTAAGAAGTTTTAGACTCCTGACCACCAGAACTGCAAGATAATAAATCAGTGTTGTTTTAAGGCCCCCCAGTATCTCATAATTTAAAGGCACCAATAGAAAACTAATACAATAGGGCACTGGGGTTGGGCGTGGGAGCCCAGACCCCCGTCTGAGGGCTATTGTGGTCAGTGCTAGGAACACCCCACAGTGCATACGGCTTCTATGTTGCCTTCCTATTTCTGCCCCAAATATAACCTGGCCCACCCCAGGCCTAGCGGTGGGCCCCACCTGAGGGTGAGCACAGCCTTTTCCAGGCGCAGTGGGGCCTCTGATAAAGACCAGCACCAGGGGTTCTTTAAGCCCAGCTCAAGGTGTACACCTCTACAGCCCAGGCCCATTCCCAGACCCGAACCCCAAAGGCCGCGCACAGAGTGAGTAAGCCTCTCAAAGCACCGCGCCCGGGCGTTTTGCTTCAGCTTTGGCCTTCAAGAATCCCCTCCCGAGCACGGAGCACCGGGCAGGACTCAGGGAGAATTCCAAGAGAGGGAGCCGGGGTGGTAAAGGCATCTGCAGAGGGCTGGCAGTGCGAACCAGTTAGCCCCCTTTGACGACTGGGGAAACTGAGACCAAGAGAGGGGTGAGGTGGGCCAACGGGGCTAACATCAAATACGAGGGGTGAGAAGCCAGAGCTCCAGAAAAGATAGGCCAGGGGTCCAGGTGGAGGGGAAAAGCGCCAAGGGCGAGGGACCTGCACATCTCTGCAATGAGGGGGTGGGGCCTAAGGGAGTGGCCCGCTCACCAGCACGGGGCGGGGCTTAGGGGAGAGGCGGGGTTAAGTTGGGAGAGGCCGAAAGGCCTAGAACAGGGGCGGAGCCCGGGTGGGGGTAGCAGGGAGGGGCGGGGACATGGGTGTGGGCGGGGCCCACTAAGGCGGAGCTAGGCTGCGGGGGCGGGGCATACGCCAAGGCAGAGGTGGAGCTTGCAGGGAGGTCGAAGGGGCGGAGCTCATTAAGGAGCGGGATCTGGATCGGGGGCGGAGCTCAGGCTGAGCGAGGGCGGGGGGCGGAGCCGAGCGCTGTTACCGGCCAGTTTAGGGCTTCAGAGCCTAGCAAGGCGCCTCGGCCTCAGGTCAGCCCCTGGTTGGGAGGGTGCTCCGAGAACTTCCGGGCGAGACTGGCGTATTTCCGGTTAAGATGGCGGCGCCCACCGCAGTCAGGTGCGACCGACTGTGTCTTTAGGCGCCGCGGCGACTCGAGGCCCGGGGAAGGTGAGGCTCAGGGAAGTGAGGTCCGCCCCGCTTTGGCTCCCCTCTTTGGAGAGGTAGGAGGAGATTTGTTGCTAAGACGTCCAAAGGGAGGACTTGTTGCTATGGAGGTAGGGCGGAGGGGTTGCTAAGAGACGGGAACGCATTTAGTGGAGATGGGGGAGGGGGTTGTTAGGAGGGGTGGGTCGTGCTGCGAGCGGGGAAAGGAGGGGCTTGGGACTTTGGGGAAGGGTCTCGTATGGAGGAAGCAGAGGGGTCTCAGGTTTGGGGTCATGGGGGGCCTCGGAACTCCCCTGAAACGTCACCTTCTCAGCAGACCCCCAGGAGTCGACCGGTCAGGACGCCAGAGCTACTTCAGCGGTGACCACCCCCTACCCCAAACACATTCTTCCCTTCACAAACCGCCCATGGCGGACCAAGGCTCGGGGGGCAGCCGCCTCCCCCTGGCGCTGCCCTCAGCCTCCCAGGGCTGCTCATCGGGGGGCGGCGGCTCCTCGGCGGGGAACTCGGGCCATCCTCCGCCCCCGCGAAACCTCCAAGGCCTGCTGCAGATGGCTATCACGGCGGGCTCTGAGGAGCCAGACCCCCCTCCAGAACCCATGAGTGAGGAGGTAAAGGTGGGGACCCAGCGAAGTCGGGAGAGGGGTGGCTGGGCAGGGGCGGAGTCCAGGGGTGAAGGCGGAGGAGTAGGCTGTATTGGTGCTAGATGGGTTATTGTCCACTGCAGATCATAGCTCCTAAGTGTCTGCGAGGGCAGATGCCCGCATCCCAGCACCGCGCGGGGATGCGGAGTAGCCTTGAGGTGAAAAGGAGGAGGGAGGGTACTGGGAGCCGGGCAGACCTGGTGTCAGCAGTATCCAGCTGTGTGACCTTGGGCACATCGCTTCATCTTTCTGACCAGCAGGTCTTTTTTTAAAAAATTCAAGATTCTATTTATTAGAGATAGAGCGTGCACAAGCGGTGCTGAAAGGCAGAAAGAGAGGGAGAATCAGGGGCGCCTGGGTGGCTCAGTTGGTTGGACGACTGCCTTCAGCTCAGGTCATGATCCTGGAGTCCTGGGATCGAGTCCCGCATCGGGCTCCCAGCATCATGGGGAGTCTGCTTCTCCCTCTGACCTTCTCATCACTCATGTTCTCTCTCACTGTCTCTCTCTCAAATAAATAAATAAAAATCTTTAAAAAAAAAAAAAAAAAAGAGAGGGAGAATCAGGTTCCCCGCTGAGCAGGGGGCTCAAGGTGGGGCTCCATCCAAGGACCTGGGATCATGACCTGAGCCAAAGGCGGATGCTTAACCGACTGAGCCACCTGGGCACTCCTGAGCAGGGTCTTTATTTGCAAGTTGATGATAAGAGTAGTCAGGGTGCCTCATGGGGGTATTTCTGAGGAGCCACATGGTGCTGGTGCAGAGGCAGGACTTCTGCGGGTAGCAGGCTGTTGTGAAGACTTAGGTGTGACTTCAGGCTTTGTGCATGGCTGACCACGTGACCTTGGCATGTTACAACCTTTCTGGGCCTCAGTTTTTCTCATCTGTGAAGTGGTGATGACAAAAACACTCAGAGGGCTGTCTTGGAGATGAGTAGCAATATCTGTCTTATGTGATGTTCAGTTGATGATGGTGTTCCCAGTGTATAAAACATCGTGGTCACCCAGTAACTTCCATGATGTCACCTTTAGGACAATGAAGTAGGAACAGGCACAGAAAGATTAACATCTTGCTTAAACTGTTCCAGGACTTTGATTACAGAGCCCACATTTGAGCACTGATAGGCCCAGCGGAAAAAGAAAATTCAGTGGCCGGCTCTCAGCTGTCATCTTACTTGACTTAATAGGCAGCATTTGGTTACTGGCCTCCTCAAATCTCTTTCTTCATTTGGTTTCTAGAACAACACAGTGTCCTGGTTTTCATCCTCACTCACTGGCCGTTCCCCATTCCCCAGCCGCTGGATGATGGCACACACCAGGGCTCTTCTCTTCCCTACCTCTGCTCACTTCCTTTGTGATCTCATATCGCGTTGAAATTTTTATGCTGATGACTCTCAAGTTTATATCGCTAGGCCAGTAGTTCTGATTTGATTCCCCTGGGGATATTTGGAACACTTGGAGACATGTCGTCCCACTGGGGTTGGTGGGGGGGCTACTGACGTCTGGTGGGTAGACACCAGGGGTGCTACTCAACATCTTAACCATGCTCAGGACACTGGCATCTCCCCCATGTCCCCTCCACCACCCCCCCACAAGCTCCCCAGCTCAGAGTGTCCGTAGAGCCAGGGCTGAGAGAGCCAGGTCTAAGCTGGATCTCCTCCCTGAGCGTTAGGCGGCCTACGCAGTGTTTTACCTTGGGTGCGTCTTAGATCCCTCAAACTTAACACGGTGGAAAATGAGCTGTAATCTCTGCTCCTGCTGCTCCATACCTTCTCATACTGTTTTCCCCATCTCCTTCTGGTTGCACTGGACAGGCCTGGGAGTCCCTTCTCTCACACCCCATAGCCAGTCGCCCTGTAAATCTAGTACCTAGGAAATTGTCTTGGGAAAGGCCTCAGTAGGCATCTGTTGACTGAAGGAGCAGGGAGCTCTCAGATGTTGGCTCTTTTTTTTTTTTTTTTTTTAAGATTTTATTTATTTATTTGACAGAGAGAAATCACAAGTAGACAGAGAGGCAGGCAGAGAGAGAGGAAGGGAAGCAGGCTCCCTGCTGAGCAGAGAGCCCGATGTGGGACTTGATCCCAGGACCCTGAGATCATGACCTGAGCCGAAGGCAGCGGCTTAACCCACTGAGCCACCCAGGTGCCCCCATATGTTGGCTCTTAAAAGGAAGAAGTGTTATTCAAGAATTCGTCACTGATAGATGTTTGCTTCTTGCCCTGACCCTCCTGTCCTGGCTTGTACACCAGAGGCGTCAGTGGCTGCAGGAGGCTATGTCAGCCGCCTTCCGGGGCCAGCGGGAGGAAGTCGAGCAGATGAAGAACTGCCTTCGAGTGCTGACCCAGCCTACACCCTCCTTGGCTGCTGAGGCTGAGCTGGCCTCTGACCAGCAGGAACGCGAGGGGGCCCTGGAACTGCTGGCCGACCTGTGTGAAAACATGGACAATGCTGCAGGTACAGCCAGGCCTGCCTGTGGCTGCCCCTGGTCTCCCTCTGTCTCTTCCCTCCTCCTCAGCCCCACCTCCTGTTGGGGCTTGGCTCTTGTCCTTTCTCTCAGGGACCACACCACACCACTGACCTTTTCCCCACCCTTCCAGCCTCCAGCCTCTCCCTCTCTAGGCTGCCTCCAACTCAGGCCCTAGAAGAGACTCTCCTGTCTTCCTGCTTGGTCTTCCTGCTTGGTCCCCTCAGGAGTGACATCCTCTCACCCCACCCGCCTGACAGCAGGTCTACCTCCCTGATGTTCTCCAAAACTAGTCATTTCTCCCTCGTCTCTTGGGAGTGCACTGTCACTGCCTAGAACATGAGTGAGGAGGTGGTTCTGGGTGGCATAGTCAGAGAAGGCCTCCCTAGGGGGTGCCAACCGATCAGAGACCTGAAGACCAGAGAGATCTGAGAACCGCGGGGCTGTGGTTGACTAGGTTAGGAGATGAGCTCTGGAAAAGGTATTCCAGGCAGAGGGAATGGCCAGTGCAAGGGCCCTGAGGTGGGAACCTGCCTGGTGTGTGCGGGAACAGCAGTGAGGCCAGCGAGGCAGAGTGCAGTGAGTGAGGGGCTGGAGGTAGAGGGTGCCGCTGGGCGGAGCCTTGTAGCCTGACGTAGGTGCCACGGGTTTTGTTCTAAATGAGGAGCTCTTTGGAGGGGTGTGCTGTAGGCATCGAGGGTGTAGATGGGTGTTCCCTGGTTCTCTGGATGTTTCTCTAAGTGGAATCGTAGACTCTGAGCTCTTGTGGTTGGCTTCCCTGAGTGTGGCGTTTTCAAGATTCTCCACCTTGTGGCCTGTCTGGGAGCCTTATTCCTTCGTGTGGCTAATACCCTGCATGTTCGCCTGTTATCCGCTGATGGGCACTGGGTCCTTTCCACTGTGGTTATAGAGTTAAAATAACGCTGTTGGGAGCTTTGGTTCCTGCTCTCCGGGATTTGGGATATTTACGTCACAGCGGACCTGTGATAACTCTGCATCTAACTTTTTGAGGAGCTGCCAAGCTCACTGGTACCACTTTTTTTTTTTTTTTTTTAAACACAAAAACAGGTGGTGGGCCATCGTTTGCCGAGGCCTGGTCTAGGGGAGGTTGTGATTGTCACAAGGACTGGGGGGCAGCACTGGCATCTAGTGGGCTGGAGTCCAGGACCCTAACCTTCCATGTGCTGGTGATATGGAGACATGTTGGCCTTGGAGGGACCCCCAGTTGGGTGCTTGACGGGGCCCGCATTTGAAGCAGACCCCCCCACCCTGGGAGCCAGCCTGTACCCACTCCTCAAGCCTGCCCTGCTGTATTCGTGTGTGAGGGCTGCCGTAGCCACGGGGGCTGAAACAGAAGCGTATTTTCTCAGGGTTCTGGAGGCTGGAAGTCTGAGATCCTGGTATGGCCAGGGCTGGTCTCTCCTGGGTGCTCTTCCCTTGCTTTGCAGGTAGCACAGGTCTCGGTGTGTCCTCACATGGTCTTCCCTGTGTGCTCGTCTGTGTTCTCATGTCCTCTTAGAAGGACACCAGTCATACCAGGATCAGCACCCACCCTGGGGACCTCACTTGACCAGGATGATCTCTTAAAAGGCCTGGTCTCCAAATACAGTCACATCCTGAAGCACTTGGGGGTTGGGGCTTCAGCAGGCAAGTTTTGGGGGGGTGCAGAGCTCAGCCCATCCCAGCTGGACTCTCACGGCCCCTCTCTCTGGCACAGACTTCTGCCAGCTGTCGGGCATGCATCTGCTGGTGGGCCGGTACCTGGAGGCGGGGCCCGCGGGGCTGCGGTGGCGGGCAGCGCAGCTCATCGGCACGTGCAGCCAGAACGTGGCGGCCATCCAGGAGCAGGTGCTAGGCCTGGGCGCCCTGCGCAAGTTGCTGCGGCTGCTTGACCGGGACGCCTGCGACCTGGTGCGTGTGAAGGCCCTCTTCGCCATCTCCTGTGAGTGTCTCGGGCAGCTGGGGAGGGGCTGAGGGGGACAGGCCATACTGGTCATATGTTCCCGTCGCCAATGAAGACTGTGCTGGGCATCGGGGAGAGGGTAGAGAGCCCGTCAACCCCTCACCGGGCAGAGAGTCAGATGCTGAGGACACGGGAGCTCCACTTAGCTCAGGTGCTTCCCGCACATCAGGGTCTGTGGCCTCTGCGCTGTTGATGCTCCCTGTGGTGAGGAGGGGTGCGGCCTGTGTGTGGTGGGGTGTAGAGCGACTGCCGGCCTGCACCTGTTAAAGAGAGAGGTGGCTCTCACTCCTGCCATCTCCTGGGGAGCAGGTGCCACTATGGGATGATGCCAGCGCCTGTGGGGCCCTCTGTGCCAGGCCCCACGCCAAGCCCTATGTACATGTTACCTTGTGTAGTCCACGCACACAGCCTTTGAGGTATGGAGACCAGACCCACGTGGTGGAGCCACCCGGTCAGGTCACCTAGGTGATAGCCCGGGGCACCCTGCGGAGTCGGATGTGAGACATGAACCCAGGCTGCATTGTTCTCCGTGTTTCACCGTAAGCTGGGCCCCCGTCTGTATGTGTGCTGTGCTGGGGGCCCCACTGGACTGTTTCCTTCTTTTTTTTCTTTTTAAAGATTTTTATTTATTTATTTGGCAGAGAGAGACACAGCAAGAGAGGGAATATAAGCAGGGGGATTGGGAGAGGGAGGAGGAGGCTTCCTGCTGAGTGGGGAGCCCAATGCGAGGCTCGATCCCAGGACCCTGGGATCATGACCTGAGCCGAAGGCAGACGCTTCACAACTGAGCCACCCAGGCGCCCCGGACTGTTTCCATCTTAAATCAGCTCTACGGGGATAGAATTCACAGGTTATGCAGTTCATCCTTTGAAAGTATGCAGTTTAGCATGTTCTGTAGGTTGTGATCACTGTCCAACTACAGGACATTCCCATCCCTCCCCAAAGAGCTGTATTCCCATTAGCAGCCCCTCCTCACGCCCTCCCTCTAGCCCCCGGCAGCCACAAGTCTGCTTCTTGTCTCCATGGATTTGCCTGCTCTGGATGTGTCCACCACGTGGCCTTTTGTGTCTGGCTTCTTTCACCGAGCTCGTGTTTTCAGGTTCATTAGCCTATACTGACGCCTCATGCCTTTTTATGGCTAAATAATAGGTCGTTTCCGAAGGGGCTGCGTCTTGTTTATCTGTGCATCAGTTGCTCAGGGGGTGTCAGGCGGTTTCTGCCTCTGGCTTGGTGGCAGTGCTGCCCTGAACCACGTGGACAGGGTTCTTGGTGGACATGTTTTCCTTTCTCCTGGAGGGGCAAGCCTGGGGTTGGAATTGCTGAGTCCCATGCCACCCCCATGGTTCTCTGTTTGATGTTGGAGGAGAGTCCATTTCTTCCACTTCCAGTGTTTGTTTTTGTTGTTTTTAAAGGTTTTATTTATTTATTTGATGGAGAGAGGGAACACAAGCAGGGGAGGGGGAGAGGGAGAGGGAGAATCAGGCTCCCGCGGAGCAGGGAGCCCGATATAGAGCTCAATCCCAGGACCCCGGGATCACGACCTGAGCCGAAGGCAGACACTTAACGACTGAGCCACCCAGGTGCCCCACACTCCCAATGTTTCTGACACCGAATATGTGGGGGGCGCTTACAGATGACCAGTTTTCAACTCTTAGGACAGCAGCTGGGTGTTCTGCAGTCCCTTTCTGGTCCATTCTGACACTGACTTCCTGGGGGTTGGCACATCTCAGGTTAAGGGCTCTGTTGCATGAGATGGCCCCTGGCTGGCCGAGTCGCTAGACCATGGAACTCTTGATCTCGGGGTCATGAGTTCGAGCCTCATGTTGGGTGTGGTTTAACTTTAAAAAAAAAGTTTGGGCTTCATGTACTTCTTAGTTACTGGGCATATACTGGGTGTTCCCATGACCCCCTCCTCAGGTTCGATAATTTGCTAGAACAGCTCACAGAGCCCAAGGAAGTATCTGTGTTTGGTGGCTTATTACAAAGGCTACAGATGAACAGCCAGATGAAGACGGGCATAGGATGACAAGGTCTAGCGGGGTCCCGAGCATAGGAGCTTCTGTCCCTGGAGTCGGGGCACACACATGTGTTCACTAACCCAGAAGCTCTCTGAACCTCGCTATTTAGCAATTTCAATGGGGGCTTCCTCGTGGAGGTGTGATAGATCATGAATTCCGCTCCCGTCCCCCTCCTCTGGGGTTTGGGAAGTGGGGCTGGAAGTTCCAGGTTTCTAATCCTGGCTTTGGCGTTTCTGGTAAGTAAACCCCATCCAGGAGTCCGCCCACAGTCCCTTCCTGGAATGAAAGTTGCCCCCATCATCTGGGAAATTCCATGGGTTTTAGGAGCTTGGTCTCAGGAATGCAGGCAAAGACCAAATATATATTTGTCATATCATGGTGGCCCTGGAAAAAGAACAGAGAGGCTGGAAAGGAATTTTGGCAAGAGTGAGAGAAAGACACCCAGAGTGGGTGGTATCTGGAAAGTCATGTCCAAAAGTCAGGAGACAGATGGACAGCCAGATCTCTGGTGGCTCAGCCACAAAGGATAGACAGAGGACTCAGTTCCCCAGAGGTACCAAGAGCCAGAGCGGGATGCGGGAGGGATGGGGCAGACTTTTCTTGTAATAGCTGACATTAATTACATCTCAACAAAAAACAT
>NC_081573.1:10309088-10328564 GCF_022355385.1 Mustela nigripes | reverse complement strand
GGAGAAGTTAATGCCTCTGAAGCTCAAGCTGGTTGAAGTTAGGGTGGTGAGAGGAGAAGTTAATGCCTCTGAAGCTCAAGCTGGTTGAAGTTAGGGTGGTGAGAGGGGGGCGGGGGTAATTCTGCTGTGGGTGCTGATGGTAACCTCAGGGCCCCTCCCTCTCTCTCACCTCCCCACCCCCAACCCAGGCCTGGTCCGGGAGCAGGAGGCTGGGCTGCTGCAGTTCCTTCGCCTGGATGGCTTCTCAGTCTTGATGCGGGCCATGCAGCAGCAGGTGCAAAAGCTCAAGGTCAAGTCGGCATTCCTGCTGCAGAACCTGCTGGTGGGCCACCCTGAACACAAAGGTGGGGCGGCCAGGGCAGGGGGCCCAGGGACCATCCCTAAGGGAGGGCAGGGGGAGGAGAATGCCTGGGGGAGGGGTGTGGACTGCCCCTCTGACCCCCAAGACCCTTCCCCCAGGGACCCTGTGCTCCATGGGGATGGTCCAGCAGCTGGTGGCTCTGATCCGGACAGAACACAGCCCCTTCCATGAGCATGTGCTTGGAGCCCTGTGCAGGTATGCTGGGGCCTCCGAGGGGGCGAGGCCTGGGGCCGGCGCCCCCACCTCTCGGCTGACACCACTGGGCTCCAGCCCCGCAGCCTCCTCCCCTCTAGGATTCAGGACTTGGGAGCATTCCTTTCTCCTCACATGTGGGGGGCTGACCCGGCAGCCTGGGCAGAGGCGGAGTCTCTCTGACCCCACTCCCCCCGCCCCTGCAGCACACGGGACCTGCAGATTAGCGTCTGGAAAAGATGACAGAACAGAGCAGCCGTTGGAGCAGGTGGCAGCTCCTGCGTGCGGAGTGGCTGCAGGCCAGGCTCTGTGCTGGGTGTCTTATGTACAAGTCTCCCCGTAGGCCCTAGGGTGGGGTGGGGACAGTGTGAGGTCTGTATTGCAGATAGGGAAACTGAGGCCTAATGCAGGGAATTGTCTCGCCCCAGCTCCTGGGGGAGGGACAGCCCTGTGCAGAGGGAAGCCCAAGGATGGCTCTCCTGTCCCTGCAGCCTGGTGACAGACTTCCCCCAGGGCGTGCGGGAGTGCCGGGAGCCCGAGCTGGGCCTGGAGGAGCTTCTCCGTCACCGCTGCCAGCTGCTGCAACAGCACGAGGAATACCAGGTACGGCGGGGCCTTGGGTGTCACAATGTGCATCGTGCATCTGTGTCCTATCCCTTCGCTCACGTGTTTCTCCTGACATCCGCTCAGCAGGTGCTTGCTGCACCAGCCCAGGCCGTGGGCCTGCCCGAGGATGAGGAGCTTGGAGTGTTTGAAGGGATTAACTGAGTTATTTGTTTATTATCCAGTTGTTTTTTTTTTTTTTTTTTTTTTTTTTTTAAAGATTTTATTTATTTATTTGACAGAGAGAGCGAGCACAGACAGACAGAGTGACAGGCAGAGGCAGAGGGAGAAGCAGGCTCCCCGCCGAGCAAGGAGCCCGATGCGGGACTCGATCCCAGGAGGCTGGGATCATGACCTGAGCCGAAGGCAGCCGCCCATCCGACTGAGCCACCCAGGCGTCCCTTTTTTTTTTTTTTTTTTTTAAGATTTTATTTGTTTATTTGACAGATAGAGACCATAAGTAGGTAGAGAGGTAGGCAGAGAGATCCAGTCTTGGTCCTCATGGGGCCCAGGGCGGGGGGAGAAACATAGGCAAACACACCGGAGTACGTTATTTACAAAGACACACCTGATGTGTGTGTACAAGCACATATGGCTCACACGGTATGGGTATCTGTACAATTTAACATTCTGTTCTGGACACGGTGACGGCAGGAAGTTAGGCCTGCGGTGAAGGAAACAGCCTGTGAGGGAATAAGGAGGCCAGACAGTGCTGTTTTCTGTGCGGTGCTGTGTTCGCTCCTGACAGCTGCTGTCACACTACAGCAGACCGGGCGGTTTAGTGCAGAAACTCATTGTCTTATGGTTCTGGGGACTAGGAGCCTGATGTCCAGGTGTCAGCAGGGGCGTGCGCCCTCTGAAGGCTCCGGGAGAGAATCCTTCCTTTTCCAGCTCCTGGGAGCTGTTGGCATTTCTTGGCCCATCCATGCGCCATGCCAGTCTCTCCACATGGCTTCTTTCCCATGTGTCTGTGTCTTGGAATTCTTTCCAGATACTTAAATAGAGGTCTGCTTTGATTTTTTTCTTTCTTTCTTTTCTTTTAAATTTTTTTTTAAAGATTTTATTTATTCATAAGAAAGACAGCACAAGCCGGGGGAAGGACAGAGGAAGAGGGATAAGTAACACAGGGCTTGATCGTGGGACCACAGGATCATGATGTGAGCTGAAAGCTGAAGGCAGACAGTTAACCCACTGGGCCACCCAGGCGCCCCAAGGTCTGCTTTAATTTTAGCATAGTTGAATGATGCAAGCGGCATGGTGTTCTAGAAGGTCATTCTATCATGACTTAGACGGCCCTCTTTTGTATTTTTGTAGGTAAACTTAAAAGTTAAATTTCATGAATCCTTTCTTGTGAGAAGGTCCTGTGGTCACGTGGTTCAAAATTCAAGATGCACGGGAGGGTGAACAGTAAAAAGTCTCCCTGTTGCCCGCATTCCTAACCACCCAGTAGCTCCCCCAGTTCCGTGTGTGACCTTCCTAAGACAGTCTGGGGACACAAGTAAATGTGTGTATAAATTCTTCTTTTTTCTATCTCCCTTTTGTGCAAAATCTGCCTGTCCCGATCACTTTTCTGCTCCTTGCCTCATCCCCTTTCACAGCGTCTCAGGGAGGAGTGCAGGAGTGTGTTGTGTGTGGCTTTTCCCTGTTTCTTTTAGGGCTGCAAGGTAGGTTGCTGCTTTTGTGTCATGACCCCTCTTACTGGACACGCTGGTTGCTGCTACCACCCTGGCTAGAATAATAACCCTATACCTATGTTTATGCGCTTGAGTGTGTCTGTGGAGCAGTTGCCGGAAAGGGACAGCTGGGTGAGGGCAGAGGAAAGGTGAAGTTACAGAGTTAAGGGCCGTTTTTGCTATGTTTTGCTAAGTGGCTCTGTATAAAAGTTGGACCAGTTGTTAGTCCAGCTGTGAGAGTGCCCAAGCGTACCTCAGGCCATCTGACCTGTTTTTTCAAGCTGATCGGTGAAAAGTAGTAGTATAGTCCAGTTTGCATTGGCGTTTCTCCCACGAGTGAAGTTGAACGGTTTTCCCTTTCTGCGAACTGTTCATGCATATCCTGTGCCCGTTTGTCTACTGGGTGGTGGCTTTTGCAGTGGGTTTGTTAAAGTTCTTGAACTATTAAATATGTTAGCCCTTCCTGTTGAGTTGCAGATTTTTCAGCCCACCTGGTTGTTTTTCTTTGGTTTTTGTTTCTGGCATCTTTCTGCCGTGCAGATACCTTTTCTGTTCGCGCAGTACCACCTATGAGTGCTTCTTGGTTTCTGGGGTCTGTACCCGTGGAAGGGGTTTTAATTTTGAGTGGGGACTAGTAGGGGTTGGTCATACCGGGTTGTTAGAAGGAGCCCAAGGGGGCTGAGGCGAGGACAGACCAGTGGGGTGAGACGGCCTTGGGCGACCCCCTCCCCCCATTCTGGTTCAGTAATCCAGGCACAGGTGAGAAGAGAAACAGTGAGTCGTGGATCTCAGCAGAAGTCAGAGAACGCTGGAAGGCTTCTGGGGCATGCAGTCGGGGGGGAAGAGAAGCTATCTCAGGCGCACAGCATGCTGGAGCCAGGGCCCCGCCGCGTACTCAGGACTCCCACTCTTGTCCCCCTCAATCCAGGAGGAGCTGGAGTTCTGCGAAAAGCTGCTGCAGACCTGTTTCTCCAGCCCAACGGATGACAGCATGGATCGGTGAATCTGGCGGCTTATCACCCCTCTTCATGGGAAGCTCAGGCATCCTGCCTCCCCAGGGGAGCAGGGCCTTGTGGGTGTGCGGCCAGGGCATACCAGCCCATCTCTGCTCAGCCCTTGGAAGGGGCACGGGGGAAGGTGCCGGCTCCCTGGATCCCGGCCCTCCCTGTGTTCTCCCTTCTGTGTCCACACTGTTCTTCTAATAAAGGTGTTTCTCCTCCTCCAGCTTGTTCATCATGGCCTCGATCTGCTCCCCTGGAGGGGTACTGGGTAAGAGGGGCATGCTCTCTGGAGAGTGGACCCCAGCAGTAGGTGGAGCCTGGACATGAATGTGCTGCTCTCTACAGCCCAGAGCCTTTGCCTTTCATCTCAGCCTCTCTTGACAGGGAGTGGGGGACACCCACGCTTCTCATCGGCTTGTCTCCGGCTGCTCCATTTGAAGAACCCCCTTGCCCTTGGTGCCCAGGCTGCCTGCCCTGAGGCTTTTCTGCTCTTTGGCGAAGCCAGGTTATTGCCCAGCATCCCGTGCCGAGGTGTGTCATGTGACATCAGCTCAGCCAGTTGGAGTGCCCTGCAGGGCTTCTATGGTGCTGATGCTGGGAGAAGGCTGTAGCAGGTGCACCCAGGGCTCTGTGTGCCCAAGGCTTGGCCATGGGCCTTGTTCCGACTACAAAGCATCTAGCCCTCTCCAGCTTTCTCAGAGATAGGGGCGGTGAGATGGGGCCCCATCTCTTTTCCTAAACTCCTTGTCAGTTTAGCTAAAGGAGGTTGCATCATTTGCAACCAAGGCTCCTGGCCAGTGCTGTTTTTCAGGTGAGGAATCCAAGTCCAGGGTGATTGAACCATGGGCAGAAGTTCATAACGCCAGGTTTCAGACAAAGCTGTGTCCCCCTCCCATATTCTGGCTTCCTAGCTCATTCCTCTCATGTGGAATTTACCTGTTCTCCTGGGATTTGGGAGGATCGGTGATTTTCACCTTCCTTCCCCAATTCAGGATAAATTGAAAGGCAGCTACGGGATTCCAGAATTGGAGATCCAGTGTCACTTTTATTACTATTAGTGCCAAAAAGAGGAGGTGGATTTAGTGTTCCTTCTAATGCTAATGCCCAGCATTGGACATGGCAGACTGTCGGGTTGCAGGCAGCACTGGACAAGCACAGGTCTTCCCTTGGGTGTAGCAGGCCAGACGCTGGGCAGGCCGGTTCTGAGAGAGGGAGACCTGCAGTGAGCCACAATGCCCATCCAGTCTGGCGAATTGTTCTTCAGCCCCTGGGAGGGGTGGAGTGGCCAGGAGAAGGCACTAAGGGGTTCAAGTTCCTTCATGTGGAGGTGTGAACAATGGGGAATGGGTGTTTCCACCAGAAACATCTTTAAGAAGCCCCTTCCAATTTGTTTTTTTTTTAAGATTTATTTATTTGAGAGAGAGTGTGTGCACACGCCAGCAGGGGCAGGGCAGAAGGAGATGGGGGAGACTCTCAAGCAGGCTCCCCGCTGAGCACAGAGCTCCATGTGGGGCTGGATCCCACACCCCTGAGATCATGACCTGAGCTGAAACCAAGAGTCCCACAGTTGACTGTCTGAGCCAGGTAGGGGCTCCGCCCCTTCCCATTCCAATCCACAGAATGCTGTGGTCAGCCTGTGAGTCCCCATAGCGGGGAGACAGGTTTCAGTCCTTAAAGCTCCTGCAGCTTCCAACTTCTTCCAGACAGACTGTGTCCTGGGTTTCATTTCGTGGTTGAATATGGCTACCCCCCCCCGCCCGCCCCTCAGTTCCCAAGCTTATGTGTTAAAATATGGCAGCTGTGCGATCATAATGGGGAGGAAAGAAAGCAAAATGTTGAGTAAGATGGAAGAACGTGACAGAGGAAAAGAGGACTCAAGGAACACAAGGACATGCCCCACAACAGCTTCAAGTTGAATCACAAGTAGGAACCTGGGTCCATGTTAAAACCTCGAAGATGGGGGCGCCTGGGTGGCTCAGTGGGTTAAAGCCTCTGCCTTCAGCTCAGGTCATGATCTCAGGGTCTTGGGATGGAAACCCGCATTGGGCTCTCTGCTCAGTGGGGAGCCTGCTTCCTCCTCTCTCTGCCTGCTTCTCTGCCTACTTGTGATCTGTCAAATAAATAAAATCTTTTAAAAAAACCCAAAAACAAACCTTGAAGATGAAAGGTAAGATTGGCAAAACTAAGGCAACAGGACTGTGGTGGTTTGCTCAGGGAATATTTGCTTCCTCCCATTCCAACCTCATGAGAGCAGGAGACTCTCCCACCCGCGGGGTGTGGAGTGCAAATGCCACCCCGTGGCTTTGGGCATGAGTGTGCTGTGCTTTCACCGAGGGATGGTGGCAGATGCCCTGCGGTGCTTCTGCCTTTCTTTATGGCCTCGGTATCCTAGACACGGGAGCAGAGCCAGCCTTGCCACCCTTCACAAAGGCAGCTCAAAGCTGCAAGGCCGGCGCAGGCTGCCCAGGTGGTGACTGTCACACAGCCACGGGCAGCTGACACAAGGACCAAAACCGTCCCATGCCACAAATACACTGGAAATAGCAAGGCCGGGAAGAGACAGGTGAAAATGACCAAGATTATCGGAGCGAGGAGAGAGAAGCGAAGACATGGGAAGGACAATGCACAACTGGTAACCCTGAAACAGAACTAGTACAGGAAGATGTCCTCAACCGCACTCTCTCATTTGATACAAGAAGTCTTCGGGTTAAAACATGGAAAGTGGGTCAGTATGCGCACTCGGTCGTCCGATCCTTACTGCGGGGACACGAAGCCGGGGAAACTGAAGCAACAGTAAGACACGGCCCGGACACACGCGTGCAGGTGAGACCCGCGTCCGCGCGCCGCCAGAAAGACGTGAAGAACCGCGCGGGACCAGAGCGCGGAGCCTTGGCTGGAGAGAAAACCCGGTCTGGAATACCCAGGAGCTGGACCCTGTAGCCAAAGCGGTACTATAATTGGACGAGACCGAGGAGCGAGCGGAAAGAGAAATCTTGGAGCAGGATTTCTCTAGGCTTTGGAACGGAGTCGCAGAGAAAGGCTAGCAGCACGCAGTGGCGGCGGCGCACAGTGGCGTCTGCGCGTTGGGTAGTTTGGGTTTACTCGGGGAGAGACTGTTGGCCCAAAGCAGCGCAAGCGCGTCGGCGCTGAGGGCTGGCGGAGCCGGAGGCGGGGCGGGGGTGGGGTGGAGTGGGTGAAGCGGGCCTCTGCGCGCACGCGCACTACTGGGCCCGGGCGCACGGCGCCCGCGCACCGGGACTGCGGCGGGTGGGCGGGGCTTCCTGCGTGCCCCTGCGCTAAGGGATTGTGGGATAGTGGCGGACGGAGTCGGGCGTCGGAGGCCCCGAGCGGACTGTACAGCCTGAAGACCCAGCGGGTTCGGGAGAAGGGGCGGCCAGGGAAGTGGGCCTCGGCTTCCGTCGGCCGCTCCTCAGCCCTGCGCCTGTCCAGACTGAGGAGGCAAAAGTCTTCCCTCACAGGCCTTTGCTTTCCCGCGCGGCGCCGGGCCGGGCCGGCCGGGAGGACTTCCCTGCTGAGGGCCTCCGCGGGCCTCGCGACCGTGCTGACCTCCCCGCGCCCCCTGGCCGCCGGCGAGCCCCGGACCCCCGCCTCCGTCCCCCGAACCCCGCGGCTTGGCGCACCGGGGCCCCCCCTAGGCCCGAAGGCGCGTGCGCGAGTCCCCGCCGCCGCCCCCCGCCCCCTCATACCGGGCCCCTCAGCAGGGGCCGGAGCCGCCGGCGGCGGGGCGGGGGGGGCGCCCGGATGAGCCCCGAGTGCGAGGAGCCGCCGCCCCCCCGCGCAGGTGAGCGGCCGCCGCGGGGTCCCCTCGGCCCGCCGGACAGCCCCCGGCCCCCCGCCCCCAGTTCCTTAGTCTCCCGGCAGCAGCCCGCCTCTCCTGGCTCTCCTCCTGTCCCACTTCCCGTGCTCGGACGCAGCCCCACCGCCCTGGGACGTCTCCACCGTTTCGTCCCCGGCCCCCTCCCCGGGAGCACCCTCTTCCTGCTCGGCCTCCCCGGCCCGGGCTCGGGCCCCAGCAGGGCAGTGGGGCTCTCCCTGCCCCTCTGCCCGGCTGAGCGTGTGCGGGGGACTTGCCGTGAGGTCCTGTGGCGGCGGCGGGAGGGGACACAAAGGCCTCGCCGGACAGTCACAATTAGTGGTGTTGTGATGAGGTAGCTCAGGGCCCTTGGGCAGCCGAGGAGGGGCCGGTGAGACCGGCGCGGCGCTCGCTGTCTGGGTGGACGGTAGGGCTTGACAGATGGAGAGTGGGAAGAGGGGCCTTCCGGGCGGAAGGAACAGCACGTGCAAGTCTCTGAAGGTGGGGACCCGGGACTGGGTGCAGGAGCGTGGGGAGGCGGGGGACCTCGGAGCCGCTGCTTGTCCAGACCCTTGAATGACCCCTTCCGGTTAGGGTCCTTCCTTGTGCGCTCTTGCACACTCCGGTGCCGCCGCTGAGGCCCTAGACGGGACGGGAACCCCGGAAGGCAAGATGTTTCTGGAAGGGAAGCTGTGTGAGGTATGGTGTGGGGTTTGGAGTTGTAAAGAAACTTCAGTGGGGTGTAGACGGGTGCTGACGTCGGTGCTCTTCTCCTGCGGTGGCTCTGGGCCTTCTGGCGGGCTGTGGGGCGGGAGCCTGTAGCAGAATGCGAGGCCTAGGGCGTGCTGGGGTTTGGGAGCTCTGACGGTGATTGCTGGGGTTGGCTCTGTCTGTTGCAGCCGTCCTAGGGCCGATGGTGTCCCCCAGGGAACATTCGGCAATGGCAGGCGGTCGTTACTCCTGGTTCCGGGTGGGTAGAGGCTTGGGGTGCTGCTGGCTGGCACAGAGCACAGGACTGCCCCCCACTGCAGTATTTTCCAGCCCCAACGGCAGAAGTGCTGTGGGGGAGAAACCCAGCTCTCTCAGTGGCTGTGTGTTCTGAGTTGTGTATTTTGATTGACTTTCTTGTTTTTGGTTGTTTTCGTCGGCTCCCCTGCTGTTTCTTTGCATTAGAGGAGAACCTGCTAGTTCCCTTCCCCCAACCCCCCCACCCCCAGCACCAACCCTTTTTTTCAGGATCTGTGGTAAGTGACTTTGGCAGTTCACTTTCCCCTTCTGGACTTCACTTTTTTATTAATTCAACAAGTATTTCTAGCTGCTGGCCTGGCCTTCTGCATAGGGAGGCAGGTGACAGGAGAGGCGAATCCTGTCACAGCACGCAGACACTGTCCTAGGGTGACCACGGAAGCTGTGGGAGCGTGGAGCAGGCCCCTCACGCAGTCAGGGGAGGCTTCCTGGAGGAAGTGGTGTCTGTGCTAAAGCCTGAAGGACCCAGGAGGAGCTAGGCAGGCTCGAATAGTTGGAGGGGAGGCAGAGGGAGCAGCCAGCCAGGGCAGCGCGAGAGCAGTCAGGTGTGGTGTGGCGGGAGAGTTGAGCACCATGCAGGTGGCCGCCAGAGATGAGGTGAGAGAGGCCTGGGAGCTCTGGGGAGAAGGAGAGGCCTTCCTGGCCTCCGTGATGCACTGGCTCCCTGGGGCAGGCCCAGCACGTGGGGAGTGGGGACACGCCCTCCTTTCCAGGCCAGAGCTCTGGTTCTCTTTGAACCCCGTTTTATAGGTCTTCCCGTGGGAGGTGTGGTCCACCAGTCCCCATGAAGTGTCTCCCAGGTGAGGAGACTGAGGCTCGGTGCTGGTAGGACCTGGTCCAGGGTCACAGGGACCTCATTTGGAGGGGCAGGGCTGGACCCTCGGCTGCTCTGACTTCAGATCACTCCGAACACTGAGGCTGCTTCTCTTGGTGTCCCAAGCGCGGTTTCAGGGTCTCTTCTTTCCCTTTCCTCCTTGGAACCTGTACCTGATCCGGGAGATGGTCCCCTGATTGTGAGCTCTCAGGCCCCTCCTCGGCCCTTGGCCTGGGGTCTGCAGTTTGTTTCCTGATTATGCCTTCCCTGGGTTGGACCAGAGCAGCTGCCTCCCCTGGGAGACTATGCTCTGGGCTGTCCCCTAACTGGGTATCCCTCCCAGGTTTTCCCAAGTCATGGGAAAGTCCCAGCTCATCGTCCTCCGTGGCTCTGGCCAGGTCTGCTCTTTGTCCCACATAGGCGTCCTGCTGCCCACCTTGCTGCGTCTGTGCTGGGTTCTGCATCTAGCATACACATGGGTCCTCCTCAGAGGTAATGGGGCCGCCATTACTGTTACCCTGTCCTCGGAATCCAAGTCTCCTACCCGCTTTCCAGACTTGGTGGAGAACTGACAGTTGGCTGGGGGGCTTGAGGGAGGTGGTCTCACTGTCTTTGGGTCTGTTGAGCCCTGCAAGGGGCTGGGGCCAGCCTTTTGGTGGTGGGCTCTCTCCCCTCATAGGGCTCACATAGCCTGGGCCTCATAACAGCAGCCTGTGGGCCTGTGATGGCTGAAGGTGGCAGCCCAGGTGGCTACCCTGGAGGCCCTCCCAGAGGCCTCTGTGCCCTTGACCTCCACTTCCGGGTGCTTCGGGGCCAGGGCAGGCAAGAAAGAGGTGGAAGATGAAGGACCTGCCCATGGGCCCCCCGGCAGGCGGAGTCGTGTCTGGACAGACACAGCGGTGGTGGCGGCCACAGCAGGGCCACAGGTCCCACACCTTGGGAGCTGTAGCCAGGCCCTGCTAGAGCCCAGATGGGGGCCGGCCTCTCTGGAGAGAGCAGCTGGTGTCAGAGCCTAACAGCGACCCAGCAGAGCAGGGAACCCACGGGGATGGTGCCAGGCGGTGGAGGCAGAGGTCGTTTTCTTGTTTAATGGCTTCCTTTCTCGCTTACGGTTTCCCCTTCTTCCGTTTGCAGCCAGAGTCATGGTTTTCAAACTGCCACTGAGAGCCAGCGCTAGTCACTTCCGCTTTCTTGAAGCTTGCTCAGAGTTGCCTGGGGTGGGGGTGAGGGTGTGTGGGGTGTCCTCCAGCATGTTTGAATGACCCGCATGGCTCAGGCAGATGGAGGGGCAGTCCTTTTCAGGGTCCTTGGTGTTTAGAGCAGTCACCCTAGGTTCGTGGCTGGCTCCTGCCCTCCTGCTAGGGTGTCCAGGCTTCTGCGCAGTCAGGAGCACCTGCCTGAGGTGGCGGTCCTCACAGCGTGGCCCCATTGCACAGATGGGGATGCCAATCCTGGGCCAAGTTCACCCCATTAGAGCGTGAGAATGGAAACTCCCCTCCTGTCCGTCCTTTTCCCAGGGCTTCTGCTGCTAAGTGGGACGAAGGGCTTGGCCATCAGCACTTGTGACCATGTGTGTGTTTAGTTGTCACGTATTGGCATCTCTGCTGTGTGCAGAGCCTGCGAAGTGATGGGTGTGGGGTCCCTACACCACTCGCTTGCATCTGACCCTTGCAGCCTTCTCCTGAGGGAGAGCTTAAGGGACTGCCTGGGTCTCGGGCCCCTGGAGCCTATACCCCACACCACCTGGCACCTTCCTGTCTTACTGTGGGTGGCCGGCCCCAAGCCAGTTCTCTGGAAGGCCTACTTGGGAAAGGAGGCCCTGCCTGCTGTCCCAAGTGGGCCTGCTGTGGGGGCGTGGGGTGGTGCCTGGGGGCCAGGGCCCTCTAACTAGGTGCTTGGAAAGTGGGCGGGTCTCAGTGCTGAGAAGTTCCGCCTGTAGTCAGGCAGGCGAGTCCTGCTTCTGCCTCTCTGTGGCTCCATCCCCAGGGGTGGGGATCGTGATCATGCTTTACCTCCTCATCTCGGAGACTGGGAGCCCGTGTGGGTGCATGGGTTTTCAAGAGGCTTGGGCTGGGCCCTGTGCCCACCCTCGGCCGTGGCGCCCTTGGGGACACTGGGAGGCCACCGGGGCGAGTGGGGAAGGGGAACCGGGATACGCTTGCTGTGCCTCAGCCCTTCTGGCAGCTGCTGTCTGGTCAGCTTGGGCTGACTGTGACACACGGCAGGATCTGGGCCCAGCCCTGTCACCGCAGCCTTGGGCAACTTTGGTTTTGTTTTTGGTCATGGTTTTTGTTGAGATGTAATTCGTATGCCAAGTGATTCATCTGTTTAAAGCGCACAAGTCAATGATTTCTAGCGTATTCTGAACTGTGCAGCCGTCACCGTAGTGGGTTTTTTCACTGAGGTATAATTGACAAAATTGTATACAAGCAATTTCAGACCTTTTTTTTTTTAAACATGCTTTTCCCAGAAGAAAATCCCATACCGGTGAGCAGGCACTCCTCACCCCCAGGCTCCCGCGACTCCGTCTGTGGATTTGCGTCTTTGGACAGTTCAGCGCACAGAGTCCGACCACACGCCGTCCTTGGTGACTGCTTCGTTTACTCTGTGTAGGTGGCCTTTTTTTTTTTTTTTTAAAGATTTTATTTATTTATTTAACAGAGAGGGATCATAAGTATGCAGAGAGGCAGGCAGAAAGAGAGGGGGAAGCAGGCTTCCCGCTGAGCAGAGAGCCCGATGCATGCCGGGCTCCATCCCAGGACCCTGAGATCATGATCTGAGCTGAATGCAGAGGCTTTAACCCTCTGAGCCACCCCGGTGCCCCTAGGTGGCCTTTTGAACCCTCTGGTGTCCTCGTTGGGCATGGAGGTGTCGGGTGTGGGAGGAGGTGGAGTGCTCACCCTGCAGAGCTCCCTGTGGCCCCCGGTGGTGGCTACCCCTGGAGGCGGCTCTGGTCCCCGCTTCGTCCATCTCAGGACCTGTGCCGGTGCCAGCCACCAGTGCGTGGAGCATGAGCTCTGTCACGGCCTTGTCGTCAAATGAGGGGGGACGTCCATCAGCTGTGCAGGGGTTCCTGGGGACGGTCTGGGGTCCAGGCAAAAGGAGGGAGTTACTGGTGTGCAAAGGAAGGTCGCTGAGCACCTCAGGATTGGGGGGATGCTGTTGGCTGTGCTTCTGGGGCAGTGGTGCTCCCTGCCCACTCCATCCCTGCAACCCCCCTCACCCACCCCGGCCTTGTGACCTGCTCCCTCTACCCCCCCCCCCACCCCCTCGCACACAGGTGGCTAGGGAGTAACTGGGTGGGAGTCATGCCCTGGCAGGGGTGTCGCCTGCTGCTTCCGAGGGGCAGGGGCCTCATAACATGTGGGGGTGCAGATGGGGTGCCCTGCTACGGCATTTCTGTTTTTTTTTTTTTTTAAAGATTTTATGTGTTTATTCATGAGAGACGCGGGGGGGTTGGGCAGAGGGAGAAGCAGGCTCCCCACTGAGAAGGGAGCCCAATGGAGGACTCGATCCTAGGACCTCGGGATTATGACCTGAGCCGAAGGCAGACACTTAACCATCTGAGCCCCCCCCAGGTGTCCTCTGCTGGTATTTCTGAATGAGACCTGCATAAGACGTTGTGTGCTTGGAGCTGTCCTGCCACTCCCGGCAGCCCAGCGAGGATGGCGGTGCCCGTGCGGACCATCATCTGTTTGGGGCGTGTGCGCGCCGTGCAAGTGGATGGGTGTGGGTGGTAGATGGAGCTGGGGCCACAGGACGGCGGGCATGTGCTTGGCAGGAGACCCCGAGGAGGAGGAGGAGCCCAGGCCTGGGGCGTCCTAGGCAGGTGAGGCAGCCAGAGCCAAGTTGCTGAGAAAAACCCAGGCGCAGTGTGCTCTGCAGCAAGAAAGGCCCCTGTGTCCGGAGCCGGTGAGGGCAGCAGGGTAGGATGCAGAGGCGTGGGACTGTGGAGGGGTGCCCTGGGCATCTGAGCACAGACGGTGGGCATGGTCAGGTCCCAGCACAGCTCTGCCTGGATGCCTGTGCAGCGGGATGCCGGGGGGATGTGGAGAGCACGGAGAGCACAGAGAGCACAGGGCAGGCCGGAGAGGGACGGGCTGATGGGGGAGGCTCGTGCAGGTGGAGAGAAGCCCCTGGATTTCTGGCGGCTGAGTGATGCAAGAGGGGGCTGGCGCAGTGGGGGCCCGGGCCTTGGCTTCCTCCCTGAATTCAGAGGAGGCTTTTGACTAGTGAGGACCAGGAAGGAGCCGGCCTTGAGCTATGGGGAGGTGGTGGCGGGTCAGAGCCCTGGCCCAGCACCCTGCCCATTCCTCTGGGAGTGTTGCGTTGGGGCCTGGGTGGCCAGTACCTCTGTGTACCTCTGCTTCCACACCCAGGAGACTGTGGGGTGGGGCCTCTGTGCCTTGCGTGGGGGTGGGTGGGCCGATTCTGAGAGTGGGCCCAACAACGTAGCCAGTGCGGCATGTGTCCGTCATGTGTCTGGCGTCACGGTTGTGTAATGCCAGGAGGCCGGGATGTCCAGCATGGTGCTGGGGCCGCGATGGCATGCAGGGACCTCCTCCGGAGAGCTGCGGGCTGGGGAGGCACCGCCCAAGACAGCAGCCCATGGACGCCATGGGAGGGGCTGGGCTGGAGCTTGCTTGGGGGCTGCTTCCCCGTGAGGCGGGCCTGCAGAAGGGTCCGGCAGGTGTGCAGACTTGGCCAGCTCCGCCGGCAGGCGTGGAACAGTGAGCGCAGCAGGAGCTGGAGGTCCCCTATAAGGGGGCCTGGAAGGCTGGCTGGGGCCCTGGGGTCTCGAACCCTTTTGGGCTTCGAGGAACCTTGAGGAACCCTTTTGGACTTTTGGCCAGGAGTGAGCATCAGGCAGTCTGGTCTGTGTTTCAGAAAAGTGGCCAACCTGGGGTGAAGGGCATAGGGATAAGGGGCAAGTCTCTGTGGGACAGGATGCGTAGGCCTGTGGGATGTCCTCACTGTCCCCGCCGGGGCCTGGTGCCTGCTGCTGTCCTCCATGACTGGGAGTCCCCCGGTCCACCTGCCGTCGTCCTGGGCCGGGATCCGGGGTCACAGCAGACTTAGAGCTGTTGTTGCTGGTCATGGAGGGTGGAGAGGATGCAAGGAGGAGAGCCATCTCTTGCGGAGGCTGGAAGGGAGAGCTGGTGGTGGAGGCTCAGAAAGCCAGTCCTGCCCAAGGTCACACATGACCCTCTACTCTGCGCTGGCTTTTAGTCCTGACTGCTACCTGCGTCAGAGCTGCTCTCTGCTCCAGGCTGGTGTTCCATCTGTGGCCGATGGGTTTTCCATGCTCATGGTGGTGTGGGGCAGAGAGGGTTAGGAGGGCATCTAGGAGAGGGATTGCTGTCCGTGGGTCCAGGTGGTACCCAGCGCGCCCTCTCAGCTTATCCTCTGTGGCCTCTGCCTCATGCGGTCTTCACAAGGCAGGTGATGCATGTGAGCTCTGGTCCATGCCTGCATGGTGCTGGCAAGCCCCCAACTTCCCTCATGGTGGGGTGGCGACAGCCCCTCCCAGGAGCACATGGGTGCTGTGCACGGTGGATGGAGGGGGTGGGGAACAAGTGGCCTGGGAGCTTGATGGTATATGCAGGGTGGGCCTCTCAGGTGGTCTGGATGGGAGCCTGTAGGCCTCCTCAGAGGAGTGGCTGAGTGTGTGTGCAGAGGGGGCAGCTGGTCACCTGTACTGGGGTGGGCCGGGCATGGAGTGCTTCCATGCTGGCTGGGGAGCAGGGTGCCATTCTGCAGGTGCTGGGGGACAGCCTTGTCCTCCTCCCCACTGTCACTGACTGTGCTGGTTCCTTTGGGCCCCCGTCAGTGGCTGTTCTGAAAGGCCCCCTCCCCCACTTTTCCTCTTTTTTTGTCCGGCCACTAGATTGGGGTGGGGTGTGTTTGTGTGTGTATATGTGGCATCCAGGCAACAGCCACGGCCTGGGGACATCTTAGACTTCCCTCTGCCGCCGCCCCACACTCTGCATGGGGCATGATGATCTGCTGGGCTGGATGGCAGCTGGGTGCTGGCCACCATGGGGCATTTGAATTTGTTCAGCAAATATGGATTGAAGTGAATATGACACTGGAGATTTTAGGATGAGCACCGCTCTAGCCCTGCCCCGGGGGGATCCCTGCCCAGATGGGAGACAGAGGACACAGGCCCTGGAAGGGGACAGGATGGTGATGGCTCTGCTCACTGCTCTCCTTTGCGGGGTCTGGGGGCCAAGAGGTGGTCAGGGCAGCTGGCTTCCGCTAAGAAGTGACCCTTAGACTATAGGGAGCCCCTCGCAGGCTGTCACGGTGGTCAGGATGTGGGGACTGAGGTGGAGGGGGTGGGGCAGGCCAGGCCAGAGTGTGACAAGCAGTCCTGCCCTCAGGGCGCCATGTTTTGGAAGTTTGACCTGCACACGAGCTCACACCTGGATACGCTGCTGGAGCGGGAGGATCTGAGTCTGCCCGAGCTCCTTGATGAGGAGGACGTGCTACAGGAGTGCAAGGTCGTCAACAGCAAGCTGCTGGACTTCCTGCTGCAGCCACCGCACCTGCAGGCCATGGTGGCCTGGGTCACTCAGGAGCCACCGGCCAGTGGCGAGGAGCGGCTGCGCTATAAGTGAGCCCCTGCCCATCCGACCCGGGGCTGCCAGGACCTGCTGCTCCCGGGAGGGGCTGCCTCCCGGCGGGGCTGTGGAGTCTGTTGGGGAAGGGTGGGCGACGGATGAAGTGGGGTTTCAGGGAAGGTTGGTGGGGACGGGGGCCATGGAGACCCTGTACGTATTCTGGCAGGAGGCCATGGGTGGCAAGGATGGCCAGCCTGCCTCCCTTTCTGGATGTGAACCCCCCCCCCACTCCTGCCAGGTACCCCAGCGTGGCCTGCGAGATCCTGACCTCAGATGTGCCCCAGATCAACGACGCGCTGGGCGCCGATGAGTCCCTGCTGAACCGGCTCTATGGCTTCTTGCAGAGCAGTGGCAGCCTCAACCCGCTGCTGGCCAGCTTCTTCAGCAAGGTCATGGGCATCCTCATCAACCGCAAGACAGACCAGGTGCTGTCCTGGGGCAGGGTGGGCGGGCAGGCAGGCGGGAGGGCACAGGCCCCGGGTCCTGCCGTGTGACGCCTGCTGTCCCTCCCGTCCCAGCTCGTGTCCTTCCTGCGGAAGAAGGACGATTTCGTGGGCCTGCTGCTGCAGCACATCGGCACCTCGGCCATCATGGACCTGCTACTGCGTCTCCTCACCTGCGTGGAGCGGCCCCAGCTGAGGCAGGACGTGGTTAACGTGAGCGCAGGGCCAGGGAGAGAGGGGGCCGGGGGCGGGCCAGGGGCCACGCACAGAGGCCCACCTCCCCTCTCACCCCCAGTGGCTCAACGAGGAGAAGATTGTGCAGCGGCTCATAGAGCAGATCCACCCGTTGAAGGATGACAATGTGAGTGTTCCCTCCTCACCAGGTGTTTTGCCTGTGGCCCGGCCTCCTCCCCCATGTCTGTACTTCACGCCACCCTCGGCCCCTCCCTCCCCGGAAGGTGAACTCAACAAGGAGGGAAGTGTTTGGTGCTGTGTGTGCCCGTCCTTCCAATCTCTCCCGGACAGGGCTCCTGTCACCCGCAGGAACGTGTCTTATGAGCCAGAAGCTTGGTCCTGCGTCTCTTGGTAGGATGGGGGTCTGGCGGGGGTCTCAGACTTCAGGCTCCAGCCTGGCCCCCCTCACTGCCAGCCTTCCAGGGACTCCTTCCCAGCTCCCCTTCCCTGCTCTCCTGCTGACTGGGACCTGGCCACTTCTTGAGGCTCCCGTGGCTGGGCACACCCTGCTTGTCCTTCAGCGAACCCATGCAGTGGCCCCATGTTCTTGCTGCAGCCCAGGGGGTCTTGCCTTGTCTAGTGGGGCTGCTGGCTTACAGAACAGAGGCCCACAGATGCGGGTACTTAGCCCAGGCATCCGGCCAGTAGGTGAGGACCACGAAGGCCCAGGGGCAGGGGACCAGGGGCACCTGTGACGGGCTCTGAAGTGCGGCCTGTGTCCTGGAACGGTGTGGGGTCTGCGCAGGTGGGCCCTGCTGGCTGCTCCGTTGGGTTAGACTTGGAGTTCTGCTCCCATTTTTCCCTTGGTGTTTCCCTGAGCAGCTTTGCTGAGGTAGAGATTACATACCATGTGGGCTGGCTGTTCAAACATAGCATGCACCAGCTTTTAGCCTATTCTCAAAATTGTCTAGTTACTGTCACATGGGTTTGGGATTATTTTTTCATATTCCCAAAAGAAAAGCCTGGGCCCTTTAGCTCTCACCATCCATTCCTCTCGTGAACCCCCGGCGCCCCCAGGCTGCACTCTGTCTCTGGGTATGCGTCTGCTGTGTTTGCCATGTAAGTGCAGTCACACTGTACTTGGCGTTCCTGTCTGGCCTCTGCCTTAGCCCCAATGTCCCACGTTCACCCGTGTGCTTTCTCCTCTCCTGAAGCTGAGGCATGTTCTCTGCTCACTGCTCACCTGCCAGTGTACATAGGGGTAGTTCCCTCCTCGGCCCTACAGCACATGGTGTGGGGTGTGGGAATATCCCTCTTCCAAAAAGCTTTCCTGGGTTTCCCAGTTCCTTAACATCTCTCCTCTCCTGGTTTTTGGTGCCTTGTGTCCCTTCCCTCAGCACCCGCGTCTCTGTGTCTGCATGACCCCCAGCTCCCTTGGGGCCCTGAAAGCCTGATGCGATGGGCCCAGCAGCTGGGCCGGCGTTCTCAGTCCTCTTTCTGCCTCTGCAGCAACATTCCAATGCATCCCAGTCACTGTGCGACATCATCCGCCTAAGCCGGGAGCAGATGATCCAGGTGCAGGACAGCCCGGAGCCCGACCAGCTGCTGGCCACCCTGGAGAAGTGGGTCTGCGGTTCCCAGACCCAGGGAGGGAGGCTATCTGGGGCGTCCTCCCTGTCCCCGCCTGCCACCCTGTGCCCCGTACCCCGACCCCACCCTTCTCCCTGTCCTGGCCCCCGCCGCAGGCAGGAGACAATTGAGCAGCTCCTGAACAACATGCTGGAGGGGGAGCAGAGCCAGTCCGTCATTGTGAGCGGGATCCAGGTGCTGCTGACCCTGCTGGAGCCCAGAAGGCCGAGGTGAGGGGGACCAGCTTCCCCGGTGAAGTCCAGAGGTGAAGGTTGTGGGGGCGTTGTGGGGACACGGCCTCTACAGGCGGTTTCTCTTCTGGGAGGTCACTTCGGGTCCTGGGAGAGGAGTCCTCTGTGCCTTTCCGAGGCCTGCACACCGCCTGTGGCTTTGAGCTGCCTGTGTGAATGCACGGCCGTCCAGGCGGGTCGTTGTCCGGAGTGATGGGGCTTTGCATGCAAGTCCCCGGGAGCAGCTGTTCCCTCCCTTCCCAAAGAGCTGCACATGAGTGTGTCCCACACACAGCCCTGCTTCCTGTCCTCTCTTGCAGGTCCGAGTCTGTGACCGTGAACAATTTCTTCAGCAGTGTGGATGGGCAGCTGGAGCTCCTGGCCCAGGCGGCCCTGGACAGCATGACGTCCAGTGTGGGCGTCCTGCACGCCCTGCGCCCGCGTCTCGGCCATTTCCACCAGTTCCTGCGTGAGCCCCCAGAGGTGGGTCGGGGCTGGGGGGCCGAGGAGGCAGGGCAGCAGGGAGGGTGGCCTATGGGTCTGGGCGGCGCTGAGTTTCCCCTGTGCCCGTAGCTGGAGCCGCTGCAAACTACGTGGGGCAGCCTGGCCCCGCCACTGGGCAACACCCGGCTGCATGTGGTCAAGTTGCTGGCCAGTGCGCTGAGTGCCAACGATGCAGCTCTGACCCAGGAGCTCCTGGCGCTGGACGTGCCCAACACCATGCTGGTATGGAGGGCGGGGCCGCGGGTGGTCTGGGCAGGGGTGTGGAGGGTGAGGGCCCTGAGCAGGGGTGTGGAGGTCAGGGGCTTGGAGGGGGCCCTGAGCAGGGGTGCCAAGGGCAGGGGGCATGGAGAGGGACCTGGGCAGGGGTGCTGAGGGTGGGGGCGTGGGGG
>NC_081573.1:10293338-10308988 GCF_022355385.1 Mustela nigripes | reverse complement strand
GGGCCCTGGGCAGGGGTGTGGAGGGCAGGGGGATGGAGGAGGACCTGGGCAGGGCTGCAGAGGGCAGGGGTATGGAGGGAGCCCTAAACAGGGGTGCCAAGGGCAGGGGGCATGGAGAGGGTCATGGGCAGGGCTGTGGAGGGCATGGGCCTGGAGGGGGAGTCCTGGGCAGGGGTGCAGAGGACAGGTGACATGGAGAGGGACCTGGGCAGGGGTGTGGAGGGGGAGCCCTGGGCGGGGGTGCTGGGGCGGGGGTATGGAGGGCCTCTGATGCCAGCCTGTGCTGCCCCCCAGGACCTGTTCTTCCACTACACGTTCAACAACTTCCTGCATGCCCAAGTGGAGCTATGTGTCCGTGCCGTGCTGAGCGCCGGGCCTCCTTCCGACAGCAGCCTTGAGATCCCTGCCCCAAACCCCGCGGTGAAACACGTGCGCTGGGGCTCCCAGGTCCCCCTCCCTGTCCCCGTGGGTCCCCGTCTGTCCCCCTGTCCTGCTGCCGGTGCTTGCCAGGCAGCTTCATGGGCTGTGGGGGGCCAGGCGTCCAGCCTTGTCCTTAGGTTTGTCTGTCTGGGAGAATGGGGGATGCCATGCAGGTGGGTGGAGAGACAGAATGCCCTCTAGGACAAGGCCACGGTGTGGTGAGAGGGGCCTCAGGGAGGAGCTGTCCAGTAGCACGGTCAGGTCGCGGTCGCTGTGGGTGTCAGTGGCCAGGGGTGTGTGGAGGGGGATCTTCAGGTTTGCTGTGTTGGTGGAGGTGGGGGTGGAGTGAGCTGGAATGGCGGTGGACAGAGCCCGGGGGCGGGGGCTCGGGGCTGGGCTACAGCGGGTCTGGGGGTGCCCCGGCCCCGCCCCCACGCCCACTCTGCCCCCTCAGCTCCTGCAGCAGTGCCGCCTGGTGGAGCGCATCTTGACCTCCTGGGAGGAGAATGACCTTGTGCAGTGAGCGCTGGGGGCATTGCCTGCGCCGGGGGTGGGGGTGGGGAGGCCGAGGCGTGCGGGGCCACATCCATCTATCACTCTGGGCTCACCCAGGTCTGCCGGGGGCCCCCGCAAAGGCTACATGGGCCACCTGACGAGACTGGCCAACGCTCTGGTGCAGAACACAGAGAAGGGGCCCAACGCTGAGCAGCTGGGGCAGCTGCTGAAGGGTGAGGCACAGGGAGCGGCCGGCCCCGGGGCTGGGGGCAGGGTGTGCAGGGGTGCAGGCCGAGGGGCCCCTCACGCCGTCTCTCCCCTGTACCGAGCAGAATTGCCTGGTAAGCAGCAGGAGCAGTGGGAGGCCTTCGTGTCCGGACCCCTGGCGGAGACCAACAAGAAGAACACCGTGGACCTGGTGAGGTGCCTCTACCCTCTGTGAGGGTCTGCCCTCCGCCGCACCTCCCCGCACCCGCACCCTCCCCAGCCTGGTCCTCACCCCCTGCCCACCGCCCTGCCCCAGGTGAGCACCCACCACCTGCACTCCTCCAGCGACGACGAAGACGACCGGCTCAAGGAGTTCAACTTCCCTGAGGAGGCCGTGCTGCAGCAGGTGGGCTGGGGGCGGGGCGGGGGGGCGGCCTGTCCTGCCCAACCCCACCTGCCCCTGACCACCGCCCCTCTGCAGGCCTTCATGGACTTCCAGATGCAGCGCATGACCTCAGCCTTCATTGACCACTTTGGCTTCAATGACGAGGAGTTTGGGGAGCAGGAGGAGAGTGTGAAGTGAGTATGCCCTTCCATGGGAGGGCGGGGGCCCTTGCTGGGCCCAGGGCTCCTCCTGCCAGCCTTCCCGTGTCCTCCCTGCTTACCCCCATGGCTTGCCTGCCAGTCCTAGCATCGGGCCTTAGCCTGGAGAGCGGCCAGCCCTGCTTCTCGGTCCCTCCTTGGGGAGCAGTAGCTAAGGCCCTGGAGGGGAGCCCGGGTTGGGGCTGGGAACGAGGTGGTTCATGGTCTCGGTGCGGAGCTCACCCTGAGAGGCCCTGCGGGAAGGGCCATCAGAGCAGAAGGGGTTACTCTGAAGGCGTTTATGATGACCTGAGGGAAAGGGGAAGGACCAGCAGAGGGCAGGACAGGAGCATTCCTAATATGACACTGCAGGAAGCCAAGGGAGGGAGGCCAGGTGGCCCCTTAGGGGCAGGTTCCAGGGATAGGCAGTTGGGGCTTCAGCTGCTCCTGGGGTCCTCGTTGGCATCTGTTTTATCGTGGTACTTGTGCACTGGCACATTTCGGGTATCTTCCCATCATGTGCCCACCTTCCCTCTCGGCTCAGGGCTCAGGAGCCTAATTAAAGCTGGGGAGACCAAGGTATGTATGAGAGTGGATCGCTTCTGTGTAGCACAGTGGTCAGCTGCTGGCCTTTCTTGCCAGACAGGTCCCCCTTGGGGGCAGTAATGAGTTCTGTGTCTGCCAGGGTTCTGCTCAGCCCAGTGCCTGGTGTGTGGATGGTCCTAGAGCAGACCCCACCCAAGGGAGGACAGACCGACCACTGGATGGGTGCCGTGGGCACAGCCGGGCGTCCTCGGGGGTGAAACTGTTGCTGCCTCTGGTGCATAGTTGCCAGTGGGGTTAAAAAATATAAAAACCTTGGGCACCTGGGTGGCTCAGTGGGTTAAGCCTCTGCCTTCGGCTCAGGTCATGGTCTAAGGATCCTGGGATCGAGTCCCGCATCGGGCTCTCTGCTCGACAGGGAGCCTGCTTCCTCTTCTCTGTGCCTGCCTGTCTGCCTACTTGTGATCTCTGTCTGTCAAATAAATAAATAAAAATCTAAAAAAAAACCTATAAAAACCTTGAAAGGCATGAAATGTTCTAGAATGGAAGGTAGGTAAATATCTTTATAGCTTTAGGGCTGAACATCCGGCCCTGTGGGAATCATGTCCCCAGAGTCGGCTGTCCCACTCTGACCAATGGGTGGCGCTTGGCCCAGCCCGCTCTGGGCGGCTCTGCGCATTCGTGTGCCTGGAGGAGAGGCTGAGAGGACACGGTGTGGGAGCTTGGCCGTGTGGTGTGGACGCCGAGGTGACCCTCAGCTTGTTGACTCCCACTTATCCGTGGCCCTTTGTGGCCAAGTGTCTCCTGAATTAGATAAACAATAGAACACAGAGCCAGAGTGTGGATCCTCACCCAGACAGACAGCGCCCCTGGAGGACAGGAGTCAGGCTGTGGAACGAGCAGCAGCCGGGTTCTCGTCCGTAGTTAGCGCAGGAATTGTGCTTCTCTGAGGCTTTCCCGGAAAGTGGAGCCCAGGGAGCTGGGTGTCGCTGGCCCCTGTGGAAGACTGCGGGTCACCCTGCCCTTGAGACCTTGAGTCCAGGGTCCCAGCTGCAGGCTGGGCGTCAAGCTGTGTGTGCCGTGGCCTTGCACTTGGCGGAGGGGTGTTTGCAACACAGTGAACCGTGGCTGCCCGGTCTCCCCTGCTCTGTGTGCATGGCGTTGCAGGCTCGGTGGAGATGACAGGCTGGATGACAGCCATACCCCGGTCATGTCCCGTCATCTCTTTCATTGTTGTTTCTTGGACTTGGAGGCCCAGAGGCCTAGGGAAGCGTGGAACAGAGGTGGGGACAGACTGCTGAGCCGTGCATGGTTGTGACTCGATTCCTGGCTGCCATCCTGATGAATGACGGCCCCGTGAGTCCCGGACCCTTGCTCCCAGGGGACATGGGTGCCTGGATGGTCGCCTTGTCTGGGTAGATGCTGCCTCTTTCTCCAGACCGAGAGAAGCAGGCAGAGAGATGAGCTCCGTGGCCTGTCTGGGGCCACTCTGCCAGCTGCGTGGGTCTGAGGCTTGCGGCCCTCAGGGCACCCATGTGCGGGCAGAGACGGGCAGGTGGTGTGTCTCTCTTGGAGCTCAGCCGCCAGCTTGCTGGTTGGGCAGCCGGACAGATGCCTGGAATGGGTCACAGGTACTGATGGGAGGCCACGGATAAGCTGTAGCCCGTCAGCCGGTTTGCAGCTACAGGCCAGTGTGTAGCCGGTGTGCTGAGCCGACGCGGCAGGAGCTGCTGTGCCCTCCTCACTGCCCCCATGCCTCTCTCCTAGCGCGCCTTTCGACAAGACCGCCAACATCACCTTCTCCCTCAATGCCGACGACGAGAATGTGAGTGCTACCCATCCCTGGTGGTGAGGCGTCCGGGGTGGAGGGGGGACACGCCGTAGACTATGCCGCCCTGCACCCCGCAGCCCAATGCCAGCCTGCTGGAGATCTGCTACAAGGATCGCATCCAGCAGTTTGACGATGAGGAGGACGAGGAGGAGGACGAGGAGGAGGGCCAGGGCTCCGGGGAGTCTGACGAGGAGGACGGCGCCTGGCAGGGCAGTCAGCCGGCCAGGGGAGCCCGCCGGGGCCAGGCCCCAGGCATGCGGTGAGTCTGAGACCTGCTCAGCCCCAGCCCCAGTGTGGGAAGGAAGCGGGAAGGAGGGTGTGTTGCGCTCAGCTGAGGATCTAACCGCTTGTGTGCGGTTAGAAGTCAGTGGGAAGTCAGTGGGTATTTGATGTGTGGCCAGCCTCAGTGTGTGGCCGTCCACCCCCCCCTTCCTCCCTGGTCAGCTCGCACTCAGGGCTTCCCATCCGCTCTCTGTCCCTTCCTTGCAGTAATGGGAGAGCCGGGTAGAGTGTGGGTGAGCTGCCGCCTGCTCGTCATACACCTGCGGCGCTGGCTGGCCCCATGGCCACTGACTCAGTGGGCTCTGCCCCCTCGGCACAGACCTGTGTCTGCATCCGATCCCCCCATTGTGGCTCTGCCCCTGAGGCTGGCACAGGCCTGCCCTGTCCCCCTTGTGAGTCCACCGCCCTGGCAGCTGGGCTCATGTGTCGCTCCCACCTGCTGGGTGGCCAGGCTGGTGAGCCCAAGGTCACGGTTCACCCCTCATTCTCTTTCAAGCACTCGCTTGCTCTTGGTTTTCACTTCTTTTTTTTAAAGATTTTGTCAGAAAGAGAGAGTACAAGCAGAGGGAGTGGCAGGCAGGAGAGGGAGAAACAGGCTTTCTGCTCAGCAGGGAGCCCGATATGGGGCTCGATCCCAAAACCCTGGGATCGTGACCTGAGCTGAAGGCAGCTGCTCAACGGACTAAGCCCCCCAGGTGCCCCATGCTTTTCACTTTTTGATCCTGTCTTGAGCTAAGGTTTTGTGTGTGCTCTGAGGTGGGGTCCAGTCTCCTCCTGCATGTGCGATTGCCGACATCCCAGCATCTGTTGTCGGAGACTCCCCACTGAGTGCACCTGGCTGCACGTGTGTGGTTTGTCTTCTGGCCCCTCCAAGCCTGCTGGTCTTTATGCCAGGACCTCCCTGTCTCCATATCTGTCGTGGTAAGGTTTGAAGTCAGGAAGTGAGTTCTCCGACATGGTTGTCTGCTCAGGGTCCCTGGGGATCCTGTGGGACAGTTAGCGCCAGCCTGTTGACTTCAGCAGGGAAGCTGGTCCGGACTGGGAGGACTTGCCCTGAACCTCTAGGTCAGCCCAGAGACCTGGGAACCGTATCCCATCTTCCAGTCCCTGAGCATGGAACGTCTTTCCGTTTACTTAGGTCTCTCTTAGAGAATAAGCTTTGTACTTCCTTTGTTCAAGTTTTTCCTGCATCTTTTACATAAGTGGAATTTTGAGATTGTCGCAAGCATAGAGAAATACAGTGGATGTTGGTACATGGACGTCGAGCCCTGCGGAGCTCACTCACTGTGACAGTTAAGCGATTCCCTGGGGTCTCCTGGCTGCAGTCAGGCCACCTGCTAACAGAGTCTGCCTCCTCTTCCAGTGCAGACGTTTTTCATGTCATGGTTTTGCTTCCTTGCACAGCAGTGTGGTCCTGAGCAGGGTGGCGAGTAGACCCGTCTTGCTCCTGACCTTGGGGGGTGGCTGGTCTTCCCGCACAGATGGGGTGGGGGGTCGTGGGTTTGGGAGATGCCCCCTTCTCTCCCGTTTGTTGAGTGTCTTTCTCGTCAGCTATGTTCAGCGATGTGCACGGGGGTCCCTTTCCCTGCAGTGACCAGAAAGACCGCACATGTGGTGTGCTCAGCCCTTCCGCAGTTGGTGGCCACGTGGGCCAGGTGGACCTTCCCTGGCTCGGGCCCTGTGTCAATCCATGTTTACACTGTAGTGGTGGAGCCTGCGTGTGCGGGATGCTGCTCTCGGTGCCCCCACGCTTGTTGTAGGCAGAGGGAGAGTGTCTTGTTGGCCCTCAGCCCTCAGGAGGAGCGCCCAGGATGAGGCGGACTCTGGTGGAGGGCTGCCATCCGCCTCCCCATGCCCTGTGCCCAGTGAGGCCCTGACCGGTCTGTCCTGTGGCTTCCCCGCTGTCCCCGCTCCTCCATCCCTTGTGTCAGCGCAGCTGCTGATGGGTGGTTTCCGGGCAGGAGCGGAGGCAGCACAGACAGCGAGGAGGACGACGAGGACGACGAGGAGGACGAGGAGGATGGCGATGGCCGTGTGGCTGGTGGGGGGGCCAGACCCCCTTCTTATCCTGGCCCCGGCCCCCAGCCTCTGGGTGGGTGAATGCACAGGGTGGGGGGTGGGTGACGGGGTGCACACGGGCCGTCTGCCTCCTGTGCTCACCCTCTTCCCTCACCCCTGCCCAGGCTCCAGCCGGACAGCCGCCTTTGACCCAGTGCCTATAGACGCCCTGACTGGCCCCCGAGACTCTGGGGAGAAGGAGCCGTGCTCTGGGCTCCTCACCCCACGGGGGTCCCTTGGCGTATCACAGGACCTCCCCGCCCTGAGCCTGGCCAGCCCTGTGGCCCACTCTGCCCCACAGCTCAGGTAAGGGCCTGGCGGGCGCCCAGGTCCTGGGTCCCTCGGGCTAAAGCGCTGACCCCAGCTGGCCCTCGGGCTGCTTCTCTTGTACCCCAGGTCTCAGGACCCCGCGTCCCCTTCAGCACCTCAGGAAGCCCCAGATGGCAGTGACGTAGCGGAACCCTCGGGTGAGCTGGCCAGCCCTACCTGCTCTCCCCGTTGTCCCCTGGCCTTGTGCACCTGCTATGGGCTGGAGCAGGGCGCCTGGCCCGCACCACACTCTCTGAGCCTTGCGTCTCCTGGCTTCTCTCCGCACAGCCTCCTGCCAGGCCTTGGTTAGCGTCGGGGACCTCCAGGCCACACTCAGAGGGACACGCTCCACCCCCAGCTCCTTGGACAGGTGACCGGCTGGGACCCCTGGTGGGACCCCCCCCAGGTCTGCACCACTGCCTGGGGCCTCATAGCAGCTGAGGGTCGGATGCTGTGCCCATGCCCACGTGTGGGTGCCCTAGAGGCCCTGGAGCCTGGGGCAGCCTGCTTCGCTCCAGGGGCAGAAAGGCTTCCAGAAGGGGGCAGGCAGCATGTGGAGCCTGCGCCCCAGCCTTGAGCTCCTCCTGCTTGGGGTGGCTCCCTGGATCTTTGATAAGGGGGGACTACCCTGGCCATGGGCCTCTTCCTGCAGGCACAGGGGACGTAGGGGTCAGGAGGGGGTTGGTGACAATGACCCTGCTGATGCCTGCATCCCCCACACAGTGCAACCGGAGACCCTGCTACCTCGGTCCCAGCCCCTGGGGCCTGCCAGCACCCCCAGACCACAGAGGGGGAGAGGAGCCCAGAGCCCTCGGGGCCCCCCCAAAGCCAGAGGTGAGCACAGGGCGGCCTCCCAGGGCAGCTGGTGTCCTGGCGGGGAGACCCTGAACTTTCTATGTTTCTCTTGCCCTGCAGTGCCCAGGCCCCTGAGCCGCCTCCGATGCCCAACGGCTCTGCCCCAGGAGGGCCAGCATCCCTGGGCTCCCAGTGAGTGGCGAGGGCTGCATGGGTAGTGGGGGTGCTGGGGGGGCAGGTTGGGGGCAGCGGGTTCCTCACGCAGCTCTCCCTCTTGGTTCCCAGGTAACTGCCTGGTCCCGGTGGTGGCGGCTAACTCCTCCGTCCTCCACTTGGACCCTCCGGAGTTGGGGCAGGGCGGGTCCCATGATGGCCCTGTTGCCCCATCACCGCTCCCCACCCTGTCCGCCCCCACATGCTCTCCTCTGGACTCCCAGGAGCCTGGCGCCAGGGAGACAGGCCCTCGTCCACCCCCATTTGCACTGAGAAAAGAAATTATGGAGTTATGTCTCCGAGAATAAAGAAACAGAGTTGAGAAGAAAGAAAGGAGAGAGAGAGAGAGAGAGACCTATATTATATATTATATATGGAGAGAGCGAGCGGGTGGGTGGAGAGCCAGGAGGCGGCCCGGACGGGCGGGGCAGCAAGTGGGACCTGCATCCCCTCTCAGTGGGGGCTGTGTTGGGGGCCGTCGTCCACCCTCCCCTCCCACCACGCCCAAAGCCTCCGGTGCAGTGCCCACACCCGCACTCGGCTCAGGCCCGCCTCCAGGGAGGGCCCGAGTGGGGGCCGTGCCTTTGCCCAAACCCTTGCCCTGGACCCTGCACTTTGACCCAGGCTGGGAGCTAAAGGACCCTCTGCCTCGCCCTGCTGGTTCTGTGGGAGCTGGTGGTCCCCGTCCAAGGGGGTCTTTCGGTGACATTCCCGTGGGGCCCCACTGCACTCACTGAGACTGCCCCCTCTGCACCTCCCACAGACCCTGGGGCGGGTAGGTTGGCAGGGGTCTGGCTGGGGTCCCCTTCCCATGCCCAAGGGTCTGGGGTCCAGCCCAGCTGCCAAGTGACCTTGTCCCAGCTCCCTCTTCCCAGGCTGGCGTGAGTGTGCGTGTGTTCGTGCCGAGCTTCTATTTCGTATTGCAAATATAAATAAAGACCGTTTAAGATTCCTGCTCAGACTATGAGTTCTGGGGCCGGGGCCCTGGGCTGTCCCTGTGCCCTGCCTTGGGCCTTGAGTTCTGGGACCTGGGGCTGGGAGGCCTGGGCTGTCCCTGCACCCTGGCCTTGGGCCTTGAGTTCTGGGACCTGGGGCTGAGGCCCTGGACTGTCCCTATCCCCTGCCGCGGGCCTTGAGTTTTGGGACCTGAGGCCGGGGGGGCCCGAGCTGTCCCTGTGCTCTGGCCTTGGGACCTCAGGCCTTTCCTCAGTCCCAGGGTGTAGTCCTCAGAGTGCAGTTGGGCTCCTGGACTTCCATGTTCTGCTGAGGGTAGGGTCACTTGTGCTTAGACCAGGAAAGAATGTCCTGGGAGGAGGAACAGAGCCCTGCCCAGTCTTGTCTGGGGCCTTGTCCCCATAAGCTGTTTCCTGGGGTCCCCTTCGTGCTCCTGGCCCTGTGTGTCCTGGGTCCATATACCCTCCAGGAGGTGGCAGGCCAGTCTCCAGCCTTGGGGAGGGTGACATGGCTGGGTGACCTTGTGGAAGTGATGTCTCCTGAGCCTTTTCTCCTGCGGTGGAGCCGTGGGCGCCTGGGGGTGGCCAGCCCCCCAACATAGGTGGGCACGTGGTAAGCTGTTCCTGCCAAAACCAGAGTTACAGGCGAGCCGAATGCACTCGTAGGATGTGCTCGTGAAGCTGCAGCCAGCGTGCCGTGAGGACCTCGTTGGACTCCGCACTAGCACATGTTCCCTTGGGGGGATCCGTGGCGGGGGGGCGGTGTGGGTCAGTGGAGGCCACATTGTGGGGGGGATTGATGGGCCAGAGCCCAGGAGACTCCCCTGGGTGGCCTGCTGGGGGGACGGTGGGTGGGCGTCCTTCCCCACACGCTGGCCAGGGCTGACCTGACCTTGGGGCTGATGGCGGTCAGCACCAACCCTCCACCCCCTGCCCCAGAGTTCCGGGTGCAGGGGAACGTGTAGGAATCCCACACCGGGTCCCTCTCAGTTGGTGGGGCATGGGACAATGGGAGGAGAGTATATGGCCTCATACCTCCTGGGCAGCTGAGGGGAATCCGGGTCTGGGGGGGCAGGGTGCTGGGGGGGGAGGAGGGACCCTGGGTGCCAAGTGGGCACCTTATCAGTGGTGCCAGGCGGGGCCATCCCCAGGGTGGGGGCAGCATCTCCCTGGGCCCTGTTATCAGCCCCAGAGTCCACAGGACGCTCCTCGGGTTAACATGTAACCACATGCTGTCCCCTCCACCCCCAGAGCCACCCGCGCTCACACAGGTGCCATTCTGGGGGGTCAATGGCCAACATGGGCGCTCAGGAGGAGGGTCTGCCTGGAAAGCCTTGCTTTTTAGCCCAAGTGAGAGACGCCAGGTGTGGGAGAGGTTTGGGCCTGGGTGCTGGGGAATCCGAGCAGCCTGCGGGAATTGGGGGTCCTGCTCTCAGGTTGCTGGGCTCCCTGTGGGTCGTGACTCGGGTTCCTGGGTGGGAGTACAGTGACCCCGACCTGAGTCCTGGCTGCGGGGCGCCTGCCCCCTGGGAATTCGCTGACCCCCTTGTCTCCCAAAGCAGCCGCGCCTGTGCCTGCGGTTGAGCCCCTTCTTTGTCACCTGTGCTGCCTACTTCCTCCTCTGGATCCCTCAAGACCAGCCGTCTTGGGTCGGCGCCCTCGTCAAGTGCCTGCCGGTGCTTTGCCTGGCCGGGTCCCTGCAAGCTGCGTGCCAAGGCACCGGCCACCGCGTGCTCCTGCAGGGGGCCCTTCTGTGCTCGGCCGTGGGTGATGCCTGCCTCATCTGGCCCGACGCCTTCCTCTCTGGTGAGCAGGGTGGCCCCAGGCTCTCGCAGAACCCTCCTTCCCCTCGGGGGGTTGGGTCTTAGAAGGTGTGAGTGGCCCGGAGGGACAGAGCGGGGCTTTGGGTGCTGTGGTCTGGAGTAGCTGGTTGAGGATGGTCACACCAAGGAGTTCCCGTCTTGAAGAGGGCACAGGAGCCCAGGCAGGGGAACAGCAAGTGCAAGGGCCCTGGGGTGGGCAGGATGGGTAGGTGGATGGAGCCAAGTGGGGAGCAGAGCGAAATGGGGAGCTGGCGGGCAGTGGCAAGCAGAGTAAGGATGGGATGCAAGTGTGCATCTTAAGGTCACTTTGGGCCCGAGGGCAGGGTGAGGGGAACCCCCACAGGGAGTCCGATGTGGTGGGTGGGGGGGGTAGGGGGCTGGCCGGTGTGGATGCTGCTGCTGGGCAGTCCGTCCCCTCGGGCTCTGCACCGGAGGTGGCCACCAGGGAGTGACCGGTCCTGTGTCCTCTAGGCGTGGCTGCCTTCACTGTGGCCCACCTGCTCTACCTCTGGGCCTTTGGCCTCACTCCGCTGCGGCCTGGCCTCCTGCTGTCCATCGCTCTGGTCTCCATGCCATACTACGGCCTCCTGCTGCTCCACCTCCCAGCCAGCATGGTCCCAGCGCTGGCGGTCTACTCCCTGGTCCTGGGCTCCATGCTGTGGTGCGGCCTGGCCAGCGGCGGGAGTGTCCGCGGGGGGGCCCTGCTTTTCACGCTCTCAGATATGGTGCTGGCGTGGGACACCTTCGTCCAGCCGCTGCCACATGCCCGCCTTGTGGTCATGATCACCTACTACGCTGCCCAGCTCCTCATCACCCTGTCGGCCTTCCAGAGCCCCCGGCCCAAGACCCACTGACCAGGGGCCCGGATGGACCGGCGGCGCCCTGTGGCCTCTGGCAAGGCCCCCACAGACCCCGGGCTCCTGGACTCCTGCCTGCAAGTGCCTGTGCGGCTCGGGACCCATGAGAACCGTCTGTGGAAAACCACATCCACCGCCGATTCCCTGTGGCCGCCTTCCCTCTGCTCTGACCGCAGCCTCCCACCTGCCTCCCCTGGGCACCTGCCCCCTTCCCTGCGGCCCTGATCTAGTTCATGCCCAAGTAAAGCGGACATTGAAACAGTGACATCTCCATTATTTGGGGGAGGGGCCTCAGGGGAGGGCTGCTCACAGAAAAGAACAGCAAAGCATTCTTTCTTATTTTTAAAATTTTAATTGTATTTTTTTAAGGGTTTTTTTTTGTCTTTTTTTTTTTTTTTTTTTTTTTGTCAGAGTGAGTGAGCACAGGCAGACAGAGTGGCAGGCAGAGGCAGAGGGAGAAGCAGGCTTCCTGCTGAGCAAGGAGTCCGATGTGGTACTCCATCCCAGCACGCTGGGATCATGACCTGAGCCGAAGGCAGCCGCTTAACCAACTGAGCCACCCAGGTGTCCCAATTTTAATTGTATTTTTTTTTTTTTAATATTTATTTGAGAGAGAGAGGGAGACAGCAAGAGAGAGCAGGGGCAGAGGGAGCAGCAGACAGGGAGAAGCAGGTTCCATCCCAGGACCCCAGGACCATGACCTGGGCTGAAGTCAGATGCTTAATGACTGAGCCACCCAGGTGCCCCTATTTTTTTAAATACATGTATGTATGTATGTATGTATGTATGTAGAGAGTGAGCAGTGGGGAGGGGCAGAGGGAGAGAAGCTCAAGCAGACCCCCTGCTGAGCACAGAGCCTGATATGGGGCTCATTCTCACAACCCTGAGATCACGACTTGAGCCAAAACCAAAGTCTGCTTAACTGACTGGGCCACCCAGGTGCCCCTTTTGTTTTCTGAAGCCACTAAGGTCCGTTGGAACTGTTTTCACATGTACCATTCAGGGACATGAGGTCCATCCCCAGTGTTAGGCCCTGAATCTGCCCTTTGCAGCCATTCCTGTGGCAACCTTGCTGCGAGCTGTACCCGGGTCCCCCGTTCATACAGGTCAGCATTGCTGACTATGCGTGGGCCTGGGGAACATGGGTCCCCACAGGACAATAAGGAGAGGAAGGGGGTCAGGGACTGGTGGTGGCGGGTGACAAGGTTGGCGGCTGGTGGCGGCCTGAGCAGGGATGGCATGGGAGGTCATAGAAGGAGTGGCTGAGACAATAGAACTCCGTGTCTTCTGGTCCTGGAGGCCAGAAGGCCCGGATCAAGGTGTCAGTTGGCTGGGTTCCTGCTATGGGAGTCCATGCCTATCACACTCTGGAAATGGCCGGCCTGGGGTGCCAGGGTGGCCCCATGTGTTGAACGTCTGACTCTTGACTTCGGCTCAGGTCATGGTCTCGGGGTCCTGGGATGGATCCCCGTGTCTGGCTCCACGCTCTCTCTCTCCTTCTGCCCCTCCACTCCGCTCCTCTCTCTATCTAAAAACAAATAAGCAAATCTTAAAAAGAAAGAAAAAAGAAATGGCAGACTTAAAAATGGAGGACAGACCCATGGTTGCTGGGAGATAAAGATCCGGGACAGTCAAATATAGAAGGAGGTGGCTCAAGGTCATTCCTCGGTGACAGGGCAGGGTCATATCTTGACTGGTGGTTGTTCCACGGTTCTTTGCATAGATTAAAATTGGACAGCACTACACACACACACACACACACACACATACACACGTTGTTAAAACAACAGCTGTGAAACCTGAAGAATGAGGTCTGGAGCCGGGCAACGGCATTCTACCACTATCGAGCTCTTGCATTTGATAGCAAATTTTATGTGCCTGAGATGTTACCACGGGGGTTAGTGGAACAAAGCTCACAGGGGGCCTCTTGTACTATTTTTTTGCAACTTCCTGAGAGTCTTAAATAATTTCAAAACAAATTGTCGAAGAAAATGTGGAAATTTATTCATCAAAAACGCAAAACAAAACCCACCAAAGATGAACTATTTCTCTTCCCCCTTCTTCCTCTCCCTTTTCCTTCACTTTTGGGACATATCAGTCCTAAAGCCATTTGATGGGGATGAGCCACATAGGCGTTCATGAATGGTGGTGGTCGTGGGACCAGGCAGGGATCCATTGTGGGGCGTCAGGTGCAAGTGGCGTGGGGGGTGTGTGTGTTCACGTGGTGGGTGGGCCCGTGTGCAGAGTCTGTGAGACTGAGCAGATGAGAAGGGTTTCACACGGGCCAGGAGCAGAGGGTGGAAAAGGGAGCATATACAGGAGGCTTGCTTGTGGAAATACATTTATGAAGTCTACACAGGCTAGATGCGCTCTAGCAGAGAAAGGAGTTCATACTACAGAGAAGAAGTGAGTGAGTTCCACGTGAAAAGATGGCCAATGTCATTGGTCATTGAGGAAATGCCAATCAAAACCAGGAGGTACCACCTCTCCACCATCAGGGCTGGTGATGGTCAGAAAAAATCAGAGGTGTTGGCAAGGGTGGGAAAAATGGGAGCCCTTGGGCGCCACTGGTGGGATGGAAGACAGAGCAGCCATGGTGGGAAACAGCATGGCAGTTCCCAAAACAACTAAACACGAATGATGTGTTTATGATCGAGCAATTCCACTAAAGGGAATATACCTGAAATAATTGGAAGCAGGGTCCCGAAGAGATATTTTTTTTAAAAGATTTTATGTATTTATTTGACAGAGAGAAATCACAAGTAGATGGAGAGGCAGGCAGAGAGAGAGAGAGAGGGAAGCAGGCTCCCTGCTGAGCAGAGAGCCCGATGTGGGATTCAATCCCAGGAACCTGAGATCATGACCCGAGCCGAAGGCAGTGGCTTAACCCACTGAGCCACCCAGGTGCCCCGCCGAAGTGATATTTGTACACCCATGTTCAAAGCAGCATTATTCACAATATCCAAGAGGTGGGAGCAACCCAAGCGTCCATCGACACATGAATGAATAAACAAAATGGAGGCCGTCTTGTATATGTATGTAGAGCAGAGGATCACTCACCAGCTGGTGGTGACTTGTCCCGAGCCTCACTGATGGCCCCCACCTCCTCCACCCCCACTGCTGACAAAGGAGCTTGGGCTGCCCTCCCCCTGAGCCTCCAGGGAGTTCCTTGTAGAGGACTTGTGGGGTTCACTGTAGAGCTGATGGGAAACACACATTGTGGGACTTGTGGATGGGCTTGGGGCAGATGAAGGGGCAAGGCACTGTCTGATGTCCTGCCCCTAAGAGGCCTGTCTTCCCCCTTCTAGCAACCAACCCAGTCAGAAGCCTAAAGGTAGAGGCTCAGCCTAGCAGTTCCATCACTCTGAGAAGGGGGTGGTCCCTGAGGGTCTAGGCCCTCAGCTATACCTCCATGGGATCCAGTGGTCTAGGGAGAGCATCTCAGGTGGTCCTCATAGCACTGTAGACACCTGGGTTGTGATGGATGCACTTGAACTCTAACTTTGAATGAATTCTTAATGTGGGCTAAACAGGACAGAGTGAGCAGCTCCAGGGAGACCCCCTGTGTGTCTGCAGGTGACAAATGACCCTCCCTTGGGCTGACCCTCCCAAAGAGAAAGAGAAAGGTCATTGCATTTGATTCCCGAGGCCCCCACAACGAAGTACCCCCAACTGGGGGCTTAAGGCAACAGAAACATGTTGTCTCACAGTTCTGGAGGCTGGAATTCCAAAATTGAGGTGTTCTCACGCTCTCTTTGGAGCCTCAAACATCTTTTCTCACCTCTTCTGGTATCTGGGGATGGCTGGAAATCTCTGGCATTCCTTGGTTTGGAGACTCATCATGCCCGTCTCTGCCTCTGGCTTCTTATGATGTTCTTCCTGTTTGTGTCCAAATTTCTCTCTCCTTCTAAGGACACCAGTCATTCAATTTGGGGCTCACTCTACTCCATGGGAGCTCATCTTTACTTGACTATGTCTGCGAAGACCCTTATCTCCAGACAAGGTCACATTCCCAGGCACCAGGGGTTAGGACCTGGACATAAGACAACCCACGCAGTCAGCAAGGTGAGGACTCGCCAAGACCACTCCCGGCTTCAGAAGAAGCTACTCACTTGGCAGCTCCCAACAGGGTCATGAATCTGCACAAGGAAGCTCAGACCGGCAGCTCCATCACCCTGTGATGGAAGGTCCCACTAACCCCCATTCTCAGGCCTACACATACTGGGTCCAGTGGGCTGCTGGGGAACATCCCCAAGGACACCATGACCCCCGAGGACATCAG
>NC_081573.1:10210702-10293328 GCF_022355385.1 Mustela nigripes | reverse complement strand
GCCAACCAGACACGAGAGACGAATCACACCTACTATGAGGTTCAGGCCCTGAAACCCGGGACTCTGTACAACTTCAGCGTGTGGGCAGAGAGGAGCAACGTGGCCAGTTCTGCACAGGGCCTCCTTGAATCCACAGGTGAGTTGGGGCCCCTTCTACCCGGTAGGGACCTCAGTCAGACCTGGGGGCAGTGGGCGGTGAGTGGACTCCAAATCCCATGAGGTCATGGGGTCATAGCTTCATAAGCTGAAGTGATACAGAGCATACAGGGCTCATGGGAGTTGTAGTTTGAAGGGTCTGTTGTGTGTCCCTTTGAGGAGGACAGACTATGAGACATGAAGAGGGATTTTGGTTCTGGGAAGGAAAGGATGGGCTAGTTCTCAGAGAATTGGCACCATACGTGGGAAGTGGGGGGTGGTAGAAAGCCCCCCCATATGGCTCCTACTGACTTCTCCTGTCCTCTCCTCCCAGCCCCAAGCCCGGTCACCATCACCTCCTGCATCAGCATCTCTGGGGGCCACGGGGTCGTCTTGACCTGGTCCTGCCCCGGAGGAGGCTATGAGGCCTTTGAGTTGCAGGTGGGTGGACAGCAGGACTCTCAGAACAGGTCGTCCTGTGGGAAGAGGGTGTCTGTGTGGGGTCTCTGGCCGGCCCAGTCCTACCCAGCCATTGTCACGACCATCTGGGATGGAATGAGGGCCCCGTCTGCCTCTGTGACTGCCACCACGAACATAGGTGAGCAGAGCCCCACGGGGATGGGAGCCTGGAATGAAGAGCTAGCTGAACCCCACTGCCAAGGCCATGGTCACTGGAGATGGGGAAGGTGCAAATGTACTTGGTACCCTGGGGACACCTTTGTCATCAGTCTCATCACAGAAGAAACAGGAGATGAGAGGCCAGGGACTCAACATCGAGTCCCTCTTCCTCCTCTGGGTGGGGATGGTGTCGAAGCCCGGAGAGGCTCCCAGAGCGAGTGACAGAGCGTTATTAGCCGCCTATCCCTGCTTCCCACTTTGTCACACGTAGGACAGAAAGTGGTAGATAAGGCCTTGCCTACAACATGACCACTCTGTGGGCACAGTGGGGCTGTGGCCTGCGTCCGAGATGACCCCTATGATCCACGCGTCCCGGCTTTCAGGCTCCTGTGCAGTCCCTCCCACATGAGAGAGGCAGGTGGTTTAACGAGTAGGATGTCCCAGCAGCGATGGTGTGTGCCTTCCGTCTTGTTCTCTCTCTCGGACCATTCACTCCAGGGACAGCTGGGAGCGCGCTGGGTGGGCGCCCAGATGTCCCGTGCATGAGGCATGAGGGGAAGACCTGAGGCCTCCCACCAGCAGCCGCGCCCGCAAACCCTCCTGCCAGGCAGTTCCCCAGCTGTGGCCGGAAGCCTTTGGACCCTGCAGCCCCTGCTGACATCCTGGAATCCTCCTCCCTAGCCAGAACTGCCCAGCTGGGTCGCCGCTTGACCCTCGCACACAGAACTCGGGAGAGAGGATGTGTTCATGGTTGTCTACGGCCCTCCAGTTGGGGCGATTTGGGGCTCAGCCGTGGGTCACCCATGCGTACGTGTCCCCTCGCTATAACTCACGACGGCTCCTTGAGGTGGGTTGTATTTGTCACAGAGATGGAGAAAGGGTGGGCTTTTACCATTTAGGAGACCCAGCAATGCCTGTGACCCCAGAACAGGGCAGAAGCAGTCAGCCGCTCTCCATCTGTAGACAGTGTCTCTGATTCCATTTGAAAATCATGAAGACAGAGACACAGAGGGTTTAGATGAGTGGAAGGTCCCACGGGCAGTTAGTGGGAGGGACGTAGAGGTGGGCGTGTGATTCCAAGACTCGTGTTCTTGCCCGTGAAGCGAAGGAAGCCACGTGTGCATATAAGTAAGTCCCCCAAATACCCCAAGAAGCCCATCTGGACACTGGAGGTCTGAGGGACGGGGCAATGATTCAAGCGTGTTAAAAGTCCTCATTCTAAGATTTTGTATGTACAAACTCATCTATTATTCACAGCATATTTATAAGGGGTTATAGCCTTTTTTTTTTTTTTTTTTTGTAGTGAATTTGAGTCACTGTGCATTGAAGCCACATGTTCAAGGTCACAGGTAGAACGGGCAAGGTGCATAAGCAAACAGTGACCGCCTGGTGTGTGTGACAGATATAGCCCAGAGTCTTGCCGGGGCTAAAAAGACATCCACCCCAGTGTAGTCCCTGTTGGACTGCGTCCCAGGGGAGGAGTGGGAATGAGGTCCTTACTTGGGGAGGAAGGTAAAAACATGTGTCTGGCAGGGAGCCCACATATGCAAAGGCCGGGAGGCAGGCGGGAGTGAACTTGGCTCATTTAGGGAGGGCTGCTGGGTGTGTGGAGGCAGGGAGAGGTGACAAGGCCTGGGTCCACGGCAGAGCCTACAACAGCCCATGGGTTTAGATCCAGCCTGCCCCACTTGAGACACAGAAGGGGGGGTGTTTCTCTCCTGGGTCTGCCTTCAGATCTGACCGCCCAGGACCTGTGCTGTGCATTCACACAGGAGTGGGGAACAGCCCCATATCCAGGCCATTTTTGTGGGAAAGTATAAGGCAAGGCAGGAGCTGGAGGGGAGACCCCATGGCCGGGGAAGCAGGGGCATCCAGGCCCAGGACCAGAGCTGAGGCCTGGGGGCGGGGCTGGGAGCCTCCACTTCCTCCTCCTCCCTTCCAGCCCTGGTCTGTGGCCTCATCGTGCAGCTCAGAAAGGGGAAATTCTTGCGTTTAAAGTCCAGCAGGTGAAAGGTCGGGGCCAGGGCATCTGAGTCCTTCGGCAGTGACCAGAGACAGGAGACATGAAGAGGACCAGAGGGAGCCTTGAGGCCTGGGGGAGCCTGGTGCTGCTGGTGAGTGCTTGCAGACAAGGACAGGGGGCTAGGCCCTGAGGGAGTAGTGGCTGAAGGTCTCCTGGAGAAGGAAGCAGGCCTGTGGGTTGTCAGACACACCTGAGCTCTCATAACAGATCATCCACTGTGAGAAGGAACTCTACTTTCTGGCAAGACTCAGGTTTGCTCACAAAGACCCAGGAGTCCCGGCCACCAGTGCCGTCTTCCCTCAGACCAGGAGTCCAGACCCCCAGCCCCTCCTCCCTCAGACCCAGGAGTGCAGACCCCCAGCCCTCTCCTCCCTCAGACCCAGGAGTCCAGGCCCCCAGCCCTCTCCTCCCTCAGACCCAGGAGCCCAGGCCTCCAGCTCCTCCTCCCTCAGACTCTGAGTCTAGGCCCCCAGCCCTCTCCTCCTTCAGACCAGGTGTCTGGCTGCTGGCTCCCAACCTCTGTATCCTCTCCGTTTCCCACCCTGTTGATTGCTCTCCTGTGTGGAGTCTTCCAAGGTGGTATTTTTCAGGAAGTGTAACCATTAGGTATATGTCTGTCTGACCTTATGGGTAGAGCTGACTCCAGCTTCTGGCTTCCCCGAGTCCCACCCCTGCCACACTCTTCTTTCTGATCCCAACACATACGCACCCAGAAAAGACAGAGGGCCATTGGGGTGACCTTTGTTAGAGCCGAGTCTGGGGATGGAGACAACTCCCTGTGTCCCCCCTCTCCCTCAGGCACAGAAATGCTCAGGGTGGGGACAGAGCACGGGAGGGTCACTGACTGGGCCCTCCCAGCACCACAGTCTCCCCTGGGTCAGGGAGATGAGACTCTGAATCTGACTCTTCCCTCTGGGTTCTCTCCAGGGCCTGTGCAGCTGGACAGGGTCCTGGGCAACTGGTGAGTGACCCCTGCTGAGTGTATCCCTTACACGGAGGGGAGGGTGCACTGAATACCCCGGAGCTCTGGTGGGGGGGGGGGTGGTCTCAGGGAGGGAAGGGTGATTCGTGACCGGTGTTGATGAACGTGGTCATTACTGGACTCGGGCCAAGAGCGGCACAATGCTGCTCCCGGCTCAAAATGGGCTCTCCTTCCCGAATCTCAGTCCCCAAGCCCGTCAGAAACCTGAGCGTGAAGGACCAGACCAACAGTTCCATCACCCTGGGCTGGACAGAGCCAGATGGCACGGCCTCTCAGCACTACCTGTACAGGATCCAATGGGAGGGTACCGGCACACCTGGGAACAAAAGCACGGACAACACCAGCGTCCTTGTGGACGGACTGCAGCCCGGGTCCTGGTACCAGTTTGCTGTGTGGGTGGAGCTAAATGGAACCCGCAGCTCCCAGGAGACTTGCAATGTCAGCACAGGTGAGAGGCAGCCACCGCTCCTGTTCTTGGTGGGGGGACAGGTCGGTTTGGAGAGCTGACAGGACAGTGGAGCTGACACTAGCCCACGTCTCCTTGGTCTTGTGGAGTAGGAGATGAAGAAAGAACATCCCAGGTTCTGAGTTGGGACTAGTCAGGGTCTAGGATCCCTTATGCAGACCATAAGACTTAGCTGCCAGGGCTGTGTAGGGAGCACAGGCAAGTGTCCCTGGCCGTGGGAGATTAGGGGTGTGGAATGTGGACACTACTCCAGCCCCTTGAGTCTTCTCCTGGTCCCCAGATGTGTCACAGTCTTGAAGGTGGGGCTCAGACCATCAGCTCCCTCACCCTGATCTGGGAGGTGCCTCTGGCCCTGGCCTTCAGGACGATGCGCACTGGGTCCAGTGGACTGGAGAGGGAGACAGAACTGCGACCCGACACTCAGCTGACTTCAGTTGCACAGTGGAGGGACCCCAAACTGAGACCTCATACAAAATCTCTGCGTGGGCTGAAAGGAATGCAGTGCCTTGCTCCGGATAGAGCCTCAGCAGCTCCACAGAGGACAAGCATCAGCGCCCACTCTCTGTTTTGATAAGAGGTTAAGAACTGGCCAAGGTGACATCTCCTCTGGTTCTGGGGTCCAGCCACCGTCTCTGTGACCTCATTGAGCCAGACCCAAACCCTGAGTTGGCAGGAGAGTTGTGGCCATTCCTGGGGACAGGCCTTTCTAGAGGTTGCCGCTGAGCTTAGGGCTGCAGGTGTCCAGCCCTCCCTGGGTCCCATGTCTAGGAAGTGCTCCTTGACAAGTCTGGCTGCACAGGGAGGCTGTGTTCTGGCTCTTGTGGACCAGGGACTGGGCACTCTGACTCTCTGCTCCTTCTGCCAGTTCCCAATGTAGTGACAAGTCTCAGGATACAGAACCGGACCAACAGCTCCCTCACCTTGAGCTGGACAGCTCCCGTGGGCCCAGATCATCCTTCCTACACCTACTGGGTCTCGTGGGTCATAGAGGGCACTATGGTCATTAACACTCAGGATACCAGGGTCTCTAACACTTCAGATACGAGGATCACACTGGAGCAGCTGGAAGCTGGGAGCTTGTACACCTTCACTGTCCAGGCGGAGAGGAATGGGGTCAGCAGTGACATCAGGACACTCACAGAAGCCACTGATCAGACTCAGGCTGGGTCTAGACAGACCCAGTACTGTGGAGATGGGGGAAGGAGGGGACTGGGGAGACTTTGGCGACCCCACCTAGCGTCACTGGACCTTGAGCTTGTAGGTCTGCTTCTAGGAGGAGTCTGTCCTCAGCAGCCAGGGATTTCTAATTATGAGGATGTCTTTGGGTAGGAAGAGAGTCCCTAACCACCCAGCACCACCCCTCGGGAACCAACAAAGCCAGAAGAGGACAAGTGCACACTGAGAAGTGCACACACTTGTCCCACTGTATTGGCTGAACCCAAAGGGACCCGTCTCTCAGCCTATACATGGCCAGCCCCAAGTGTGAGATGGGAACCAGGATTATCCCAAGAGCTAGGTTCACTGTGGGTGGATGGAACCTGCAACTTTTAGTCTTCGGCCATTTGGGCTAAGAAGACTGAGATCAACAGCTCTGCTCTGTCTAGAAAGGAGTGTCCAGAAGTAAGGAAGGACCCTGCCTCAAGCTGCTCCTTGGGAAGACAGTGTTGAGAAAGGTGATGGGTGGGACCCAGGGCTGAAGACTCAGGGCAGAGAGGCCCTGGGGGATCTTGGTCCCTGCCTGGCCTCTTTTCTGTGGTTCACACTTTCTAGGAAGTGGACTCATCTGATGACTGAGCAATCAGGGGATGTGAGCAGGCTCGGGATGGAGGGTCCTTGACCATACAGCCCCTTGAGCTTCTGTGGCCATGTGTCAGCTCCCAACAGGGTCATGGATCTGCACAAGGAAGCTCAGACCAATAGCTCTATCACCCTGCGATGGAAGTCCCCCACAGACCCCCACTCTCAGGCATACACATACTGGGTCCAGTGGGCTGCTGGGGAACATCCCCAAGGACACCATGACCCCCGAGGACATCATGCCAACCAGACACGAGAGACGAATCACACCTACTATGAGGTTCAGGCCCTGAAACCCGGGACTCTGTACAACTTCAGCGTGTGGGCAGAGAGGAGCAACGTGGCCAGTTCTGCACAGGGCCTCCTTGAATCCACAGGTGAGTTGGGGCCCCTTCTACCCGGTAGGGACCTCAGTCAGACCTGGGGGCAGTGGGCGGTGAGTGGACTCCAAATCCCATGAGGTCATGGGGTCATAGCTTCATAAGCTGAAGTGATACAGAGCATACAGGGCTCATGGGAGTTGTAGTTTGAAGGGTCTGTTGTGTGTCCCTTTGAGGAGGACAGACTATGAGACATGAAGAGGGATTTTGGTTCTGGGAAGGAAAGGATGGGCTAGTTCTCAGAGAATTGGCACCATACGTGGGAAGTGGGGGGTGGTAGAAAGCCCCCCCATATGGCTCCTACTGACTTCTCCTGTCCTCTCCTCCCAGCCCCAAGCCCGGTCACCATCACCTCCTGCATCAGCATCTCTGGGGGCCACGGGGTCGTCTTGACCTGGTCCTGCCCCGGAGGAGGCTATGAGGCCTTTGAGTTGCAGGTGGGTGGACAGCAGGACTCTCAGAACAGGTCGTCCTGTGGGAAGAGGGTGTCTGTGTGGGGTCTCTGGCCGGCCCAGTCCTACCCAGCCATTGTCACGACCATCTGGGATGGAATGAGGGCCCCGTCTGCCTCTGTGACCTGTCGCACTGAGAACTCAGGTGAGCAGAGCCCCATGGGGATGGGAGCTACAGGGACCCGGTTAGGCTCTGCTGGAAGCAGTCTCCGTTGCCTAAGGGGTCCTGTGTGTTTTTCTGTTTGCTTTGCTTTCTGCCTTCTTTCTTTCTTTTTTTTTTAATATTTTATTCATTTGGCAAAGAGAGATCACAAGTAGATGGAGAGGCAGGCAGAGAGAGAGAGAGAGAGAGGGAAGCAGGCTCCCTGCTGAGCAGAGAGCCCCATGCAGGACTCGATCCCAGGACCCCAAGATCATGACCTGAGCCGAAGGCAGCAGCGTAACCCACTGAGCCACCCAGGCGCCCTCTGCCTTCTTTCAAACAGCTTTGTTGTGACATAATTCACATATCATCCAATGCACCCACTTAAAGTACACAGCTCAGGGTTCCAGAATGTCCGTGGGACTGTGCCACCCCATTTCCTTCACATGGAACATTTTCCTTACTCACCCAAGAAAGGTCACCCCCTTAAGCCATCATCCCTTGATTTCCCCATTTTCCCAGCAACCTAGCCTAGGGAATCTCAAATTCACCTTTTGTCTCTGAAGATTTCCTCGTTGAAGATAGTTCCTAAAAACACAGTCAAGCAATATGTGGTCTTCCGTGGCTGGCTTTTCTCACCTGGAAGAACGTTTCTAAGGTCCATCCATGTTGTAGCACGTGTTGGTGATATGTTCCCTTCTTTTCGCCCAGTAATATTCCATTGTATCGAGAGACCACATTTTGTTTATCTATTTGTCTGGGGATGGAGCCGTTGGGTGGTTTCCACATTTTGGCTGTTACGAGTAAGTCTGCTATGAACATTCATGTATGTGATTCTGTGCAGATGCATGTCTTTACTTCTCTTGGGTATATACCCAGAGGACCCATCATGGGATCAGATGGGCGACTCTGTGTTTATCCTTTGGAGCACCGCCAATATTTTTTCCAAGGTGGTTACACCATTTTTTGCTCATCACTGGGGTATTTTGGGGAAGTCTGAACCTCTTACTCCGGAAATCTCTGATGGTTTACCTTTGACCGTGGCGCTAGGCTTCGCTGTGCTCTCTCAGTCTCTTCCTGTGAATCAGGACCTCTTATAAGATTGGGTCTGTGATCTGGGGAGAGATGGCAGGTCAGGGCAAGGCTAAGTAGATGCTAGTCACTCCTGGGCTTCTCTGAGCCCTACTGCTGGGGAGGGTCTCTTGCTTAGCAAGCAAGGTCTGTGGGGGACCAGGTCCATGAGGGGAATGGCCTCCCCACCAGGCTGTGTCAGAACCTACCAGGCCTGTTGACAGGTCCTAGTCACGGAGACTATTGGGAAGCTGCAGTCTAGGGCCCCCGAGGCTGATGGAGGCAGGCTGCGGGCTGGAGTCTGTGCCAAGACCAGGTGTGCAAGGACAGCTCCCAGGAGATCTGTGCCCGTGAGAGTCCTGGACCCAGAACGTCGGCCCCACCATCGCGGGCGAGCCCTTCTGCTAGCAAACAGAACCTTGGAGAAGACAAGCCTCCATGCTGGGGAAAACCTGGAATGCAATCAATGCTGGACAGTGGCTTCCCGACCTTGGCACTATTGGCTTTTGGGGACGGATCATTCTTTGTCCTGTGCATTATAGGATTTCGAGCAGTACCCCAGCCTCCCCCTGCTGGATGCTAGTGCACCACCACTCCAGTCGTGACAAGCCTCAGTGTCTCCAGACATTGGTGATGTGCTCTCTGCGGGCAAAGCGCCCTCGCTGAGGACGATTAGAGTAGGCCGAGGTGGGGCTGAGTTACTCCGGCAACCAGGCTGCCCAAGCAAATGATGTCTTTGGACAGGCTCCAGGAGAAGGCTGGGTGGGAGGTGGGGCTCTATCCAGAGGCTTTCTCCCTCTGCCTTGCTGTCCTCGCACCTGCCCTGCAGGCCCACTGGTCACAGTCCGGGCCAGGATGGAGGCAGGAGAGACAGGGTGCTAGTAGATGAGGTCGACTCTAACAGGTCCCCACGCCCCCTCCCCCAGGGGCCATTGTGGGAGCCATTGTTGGTGTCACCCTGTTTCTCATCCCCGTGGGTCTGCTGATTTTCTTCCTGAAGAAGAGGTAGGATTCTGCATGGGGCTCACTGACCACCTGAAGGGGCGGGGCCCAGGGGGAGTATAAGGGCCCCTGATTCTGGTCTGACACCCTGGGCCTCCCACTGCAATGTCTTTTTTCCAGGCATGAGAAGAGCCAGAGGGAACCAGCACCCAGGGGTCTGGTCTTCAGGTAAGCAGAAGGTGCTGGGGAACATCTGGAAGGATCACTGTCAGGTCAAATCAAGGGGTGTTTGCTGGTCACCGGAGAGGTCAGAGGGTGGGCTCAGTGAACCCTCGCACACAGTGCCCTCTGCGCCAAGGATCACAAGCCTTCATGCTTCCCATACCCCGGGCCGAAGGCTTTGGAGGCGGTCCCGGTTCCAGCTCTGGGATCTCATGTATCCAACAACACACTCGCTGAACACCTCTTACGTGTAGGCGCTCTTCTAGGGGCTGAGGGCACAGTGAATTAAAGAAAGATTCCTGCCCTCATGGAGCTTGCATTTGAGCACGAGAAGTCCTTAATTAACAAGATCCTAGTGGTTGTGACTCTCACAATAGAGAATAGAGCAAGAGGTGGGGATAGAAAGGGTAGAAGAATATTTTAGATCGGGTGTTGAAGTTAGAGAAGATTGTAGATGGGTGTCGAGGAAAAGCTGGACTAAGAAGATGACTAAGAGGAAGTCATTTGTGCACAGACTCACGTGCATGTCTTGGGAAAGGGCATTCCAGGCAGCGGGACCAGGAAGGGCAAAGGCCCCTTGGCAGGGGCCTACTGGCAGTGTTTCGAGAATGTTGGTCAGTCCTGAGACTGAGGAAGGTGGTGAAGAGGGTAGCGTAGGACATGAGGTCAGAGGGGTATCAGGTGGGACCAGATCAGCTAGGGCCTTTCAGATACAAGTGAGGAGTTTGATTTTACTCTGAGATAGGAGTTTTTGGAGGACTTTGAATAGACTCAGTGACCCAATCTAACCTATTTATAAGCAAAGGCGAGAGTCAAGAGACAGAGGAAGTGGTATGTAATAACCCAAACAAGAGACGATTGTCTTGGACCAGGAAATGGTCAGAGGTAGTCATATTCGAGATATGGTCTGAGTGTTTGAATAGCAGGTCTGGCTCAAGAATGGGCGTGTGGTGTGGGAGCCAGAGAGGGCTCGAGGGTGAGCCCAGCGAATTCAGCCTGGGCCGCAGGAAGATGGGAGTCGCCTTTGCTTAAGAGGGAGTGACTCTAGGGGCAGGTTCAGGGGAGAGTATCAGCAGCTCAGCTATGGACACGTTCAAGTTTGAGCTGTTTGGGCGACCTCCACGCAGAGATGCCTCTGATGGGGCGGCTGGACAGACAGTTCAAGAGAAGCTTTGTGCAAGTGTTTTCATCACTCTGAGTCGACTCTGTGTTAGAATGATCCCTAGGGACTGACAGAGGAGAGACGCGAAGCTGGGAGACCAGCCGAGACGGGCTGGACGAAAAAGGAAGTGTGAACTGAGGCAGGGGCGTAAGAGGCAGATGCATGGGGTGTGGGGAAAGGTGATGTCCAGTGCGTCCCTTGCTGTAGAAGCTGTTCTGGCTTGCGTCCCACCCCTGGTAAAGCTGACTTCTCCCCACCTCCCTCTACAGCATCGGTGACAAGTCATGAGTCTAGGCAGTCACTGGGTCACAAGCCTGGCCCTCTCTCTACTTTGAGCACGTTGCAACTTCCGTATCTGTGTCCTGATGTCCTCGTGATAACCCTCCCGGGCGTCAGGTGCAGGTTTCAGGAGGCGGGGGCCGGGGAGCACACCGATAGGAAGCTCAGGAGAGCGGCAGGAGGAACTAGTGTAGGATTTTGGAATCAGAAGTGTAGAGCTCAAAAGGGAAGCCTTGGGAGCAGGCCAAGTCCTATAAGAGTTTGGTGAGTGTGCAGTGAGAAGATGGGCTTGGAGATGGACCCTCAGGGCCATCCATTTTGTCTCGTGGATGCAGGAAGAGGGGCCCATGGAGGAGAGGGAGATGCAGCGGCCAGGGGCCTGGGGGTGGTGGCAGCAGGGGAGGGGGTCCAAGAGGAAGGGAGGAGTGGTGGGCGGGGCTACACGCTGCTGAGCAGTCTCCCCAAGGACCGCCTGAGAGGTGGCCTTTGGAATTAGAGAGCAGGAGGCAAATGAGATTGCGGGACTCTGGGAGAAGATGTCCTTCCCCCATGGAGCAATGCTGCAGACCCTTGGAGAAGGCCTTGGGAAAGTTCAACCAGCAGAGCTGTCTGAACACGTTTTGTTGCTGTTTAGGTGCAATAAAGCCAAAGGGTGGAGAGATGACCACCACTGAAAACACAGGCTATGAGACTCCCAGATCCCAAGAGAGGGGGGCACAGGATAGCCCTCAGGGCCACACAGGGAAGCACCCAGCTCAACCAGGAAAGAGGGGAGCTGGGGGTAAGGCGGGCAAGAGCCTCGATCATGGTTTCTGTGGGAAGGAGTGGGCAACAGCAGGCTGACAGGCTCGGAGGGAATCACTTCGCTGAGCTCTGGGGCACAGGGGCTGCCCCTGGGGGCCGAGGGCAGGTGCTCAGTGGCCCAGAGCGTGAGACCCCATGGAGGAGGTGGTGTGTGTGTGGGTTTAACCACAGCTCAAGACATGGGACACACTGGCCCCCAGCCAGGGTCCCCAAACTGGGTCGAGACAGGGTTTCTAAAGCTGTCCTGCAGGGAGAGGAGCAGGAGGGGGCTGCAGCTGGGGCCCCATGAGTCAAAAGCCTTTTTGTTCATATAGACGAGAGATTACTAGCGTTTACTAGCTAAAGGGAAAGAGGCAGAAATGCAGACGAGGAGGAGGGACTGATGCTGGAGAGGTTGGAACGAATTGGAACCCGGGAGACGCAGAGTGGCCCGAAATGGGAGAAAAAGCACGTTTTTCCTTTTTATAATTAAAAATGACTTTAATTGTGGTCAGTTACACATAACATAGCATTTGCCGTCGTACCTGTCTCTGGGTGTCCAGTTCCGTGGCTGTAAGGACGTTTACGCTGTGGTATAAACATCACCCCTGTCCGTCCACGGAACATTCCGTCTTGTAGAACTGAAACTCTGCCCCCATGAAATGCCCTCCCTCCTCCCCTGCCCCAGCGCCTGGCTGCACCGTCCGCCTTCTGTCTATGAATCCGACAGCTCTAGGGACCTCATTGAAGTGACTCATCAGTATTTGTCCTTCTGTGGCCGGCTTATCTCACTCAGCATCATGTTCTCCAGACTCATCATGGTGTAGCCTCAGTCGGAATAACCTTTCTTTTTGAAAGATTTTATTTATTAATTTGAGAAAGAGAGTGAGAGAGCACAAGCAGGGAAAACTGCAGAAGGAGGAGAAGCAGGTTCCCCACTGAACAGGGAGCCCAATGCCAATCCCAGGACCCCGGGATCATGACCCGAGCCCAGGGAAGACACTTAACCAAGTGAGCCTCCCAGGGACCCCCAGAATGTCCTTCCTTTTTAAGGCAAGACAATATTCCAGTGCACAGATGCCGTTTTGTCCATCCGTGTTTTGCCGATGAACGCAGTGTTGAGTGAGTGAGCGGGGAATGAAAGATAGTGGACTCCGGGCTGCTTCTGCCTTTATTCTTTGAATAATGTTGGTATGAACCTGGGGGCACACTTGTCCTTTCAAGACCCCACTTCCTGCTTGGGAGTGGGACTGTAAATCAAACACACCGTTTTGACCCAGCACGTCCCCTTCTGAGTATCCGTGTGCAGGAAACGGGACTGTTCTCTCTCTCTCTCTCTCTTTTTTTTTTTTTTTTTTAAAGATTTCACCTACTTAGTTGACAGACAGAGATCACAAGTAGGCAGAGAGGCAGGTGGAGAGAGAAGGGGGGGAAGCAGGCTCCCCGCTGAGCAGAGAGCCCGATGCAGTGCTCAACCCCAGGACCCTGAGATCATGACCTGGGCTGAAGGGAGAGGCTTTAACCCACTGAGCCACCCAGGTGCCCCGGGACCACTCTCTTGATGAGGTATGTGGGTCCCCACATTCCCTGCAGCCTTATGTGTGCTGGCAAGATTCGGAGACCCTGAGCGGCCACTCATGGGTGAGTGCATACGGAAAATGTGGTGTAATGCAACGGAGTATGATACAGCCCTAAAAAGGAAGGAAATCCTGACATTGGTAACATGAGGAGCAGATCCTGAGGACATGACACTAAGTGAGATAAGTCAGACAGAGGAAGAGAAATTCTGCATGACATCACTCGTATTTGAAGTTTAAAAAAACAAAACTGAATTCATAGAAACTGAGACCAGAGGGTAATGGCCAGAGGCAGAGGAAGGGGGGCTGGCGAGTTGGGTGAGAGGGATCGGAAGGTGCAAACTTCCGGTTATAAGATGATAAGATGAACAGGTCCTGGGGATTCTAAGAAACACACAACAAGGGACACCCGGGTGGCTCAGTGGTTAAGCGTCTGCCTTCAGCTCAGTTCATGATCCCAGGGTCCTGGGATCGAGCCCCGCATCAGGCTCCCTGCTCAGTGGGAAGCCTGCTTCTCCCTTTCCCATTCCCCCTGCTGTGTTCCCTCTCTCTATCAAATTAAGAAAGAAAGAAAGAAAGAAACATAATAACGAGGAAAAAAAAAAAGAGGGGGGCTTCTCTCTCTTTCCAAGATCACAGAACTGGAGGAGCTTAAATTCTGCCCCTTTCCCACAGCTTCTCAGAGGACATCCTGGCGGAAGACTTTGCTGACCATGTCAGGAAAAATGAGAAGGACAGCAATTTTGGCTTTGAGGAGGAGTACCAGGTGGGCGGGAAGCCCCAGTGTCCCCCGCCTCCCCCGGAGCTCAGACCTCCTCACACCCTTTGGGCTGAAACTAAAGTAGGGCACCTGTTTTGTTCGCTGATGCAAACAAGAGCTTCTGTTTTTGCATCCTCGAAATCTTACACTGTGATGGGCCCTCAGGTCAGTCCTGGAGGAGCACCTTTGTTTTCCTCTGAAAGGGTTTTCCCCTTTCTCTCTCCTACCTCTCCAGCCCCCACTATTCCCCAAATCCTCCCAAGTGCTCTGAGGGGATGGGGGTATGCATCTTTTATTTTTGTGGGTGCTAGAGAATTCCAGGGCGTGGGGTGAGTGGGGTGGTGCTTTATTTTTGTGGGTGCTAGAGAATTCCAGGGCGTGGGGGTGAGTGGGGTGGTGCTGAATGGGGTACCTGCAGGGGAAGGTGGAGAGATTCCGATGTACGCTCACCTCCCCTCTGCCTCTGCCTCCAGCAATTGGCTCTGGAGACCTACAGCCAGTCTCAAACAGTGGCCCTGGCTCCTGAAAACAGCACCAAGAACCGTTACAGAAACGTGCTCCCCTGTGAGTCTTCGGCCTCTGCTGATTTCATGACTTTGTCAACACCAGTCCCCCACCCCTTATCCCCTAGGGGACACCAAGCTCCTGCCCCTGAGAAGTGGGCACCCGGTCCCTCTTAGAGTTCCCAGTGCCTGTCTGCCGTCTGCATGACTTCTGTCCCTGGGTCTCTCCCCCCACATGCTCCTCTCTGCTTCACTAACCTTGGCCTCTCCCCCCAGATGACTGGTCCCGTGTGCCCCTGAAAGCCATCCAGGAGGAACCAGGCTCTGACTACATCAACGCCAGCTTCATGCCTGTAAGGTGGTGGTCCAGAGCCAAAAGGGTGCTGGGCCTGGGTGACGCCGAGATGGGAGGGACTGGAGCCTGTTTCCCTCTACCAGGGTCTCGAGAACCCCCAGGAGTTCATCGCAACGCAGGGCCCCCTGCCCCAGACGGTGGGTGACTTCTGGCGCCTGGTGTGGGAGCAGCAGAGCCGCACCCTCGTCATGCTGACCAACTGTGTGGAATCTGCCCAAGTGAGAGCCCTGAGCTCCAACCCACCCCGCTGGCTCAGACACAGATCCCACCATCCACCCTGACCCAGACCTCGCTGAGTCCCTGCCATAAGATGGCAGCCTCTTCTGGTTGCCCCAGCACATCCCTTGGTTCATATAACCCACTGACCTGGAGAAGGGAGGGGTCCCCCTGGCTGGGATTAATGGACCCCAGCTGTGCTGGGGTCTTACCTCCTCATTAGGCACCGAATGCAAGTGCCCCAGTGTAGACGGGCAGCGGATGGGTTGTCTGGGGCCTCCTATTCTCTGACCTCCCAGTTTGCCCCCAGGTGAAGTGTGAACATTACTGGCCTCTTGACGCCAAGCCTTGCACACATGGGCACCTCCAAGTGACGCTGGAGGGTGAGGAGGTGCTGGAGGACTGGACAGTCCGAGACCTGACGCTCCAGCACGTGAGTCTGTGGTAACTGGCCAGCCCCATCCTGACGGTCCATTCCTCCCCTCACACCTGTTCTGTGCCTCTGAGCCCCTCCCGAAGCCAAGCCCTCTGTCACTCTCCCAGGGGACCACAGTGTGCCCACAGACGCCCCCCCCCCAACTCTCTCCCTCCCCAACCCACCCTCACTCTAGGTGCAAGAGCAGAAAACGCTGCCTGTGCGACAGTTCCATTACATGACTTGGCCAGACCATGGCGTCCCCCACTCCACAGACCCCATGCTGGCCTTCCGGAAGGTGCTGCGGCAGTGGCTGGACCAGACCGCGGAGGGAGGCCCCCCCATTGTGCACTGCAGGTGAGGACCTCCTCATGTGAGGGGAGTCAGGAACATGGGTCAGTGGGTCCTCGGGCATCTCTGCAGATGGGAGAGAGGAGGCAAGGATGGAGGACACAGAGGCAGAAGCAAAGGGGCAGTGAGGTAGAGGGACAGGAGGTTGGGGTGACAGGACTGGAAAGCCAGGCAGAAAGGTCAAGGAAGGGAACACAGTGGTGGGGACAAGGGAGGGAGGGGTGAAGAGCAGGAGGGGTGAGCACCCAGCGGTTTTGAGAAGCATTTGGAACACCTCCAACGCTGTCCAGGACCTCACCTGTCGCCATTCTCCTGATACTGAGCTTGATGCCTCTGAGATGAGGTTCTGGGGGGGATCAAGGAGCACGCTCCAGAGGGGCAGACAGCCTCTGAAATGGGACTCTGGCTGCAGGGACAGCCTCGCTCTCCCTGGTCTGCAGGGCAACCTCATGACCAAAAGGGGTTCCTCCCCGCTGCAAAGCTGGGGAAGCCCAGTCAGACAGCTGAAGTCTTGGGTTCAAGGCCAGTTGGAAGTGGCCGAACTGATGCCTGGGCTGGCACTCTTAAACTCTGTGCTGAAGTGTGTCCCAACACCTGCTCTGTCCCTGGAGAGCACCCCTTGGAGGTGTCCCCAACAGGGGGTCAGCCCTCCCTCCCCTGAGGTACAGAGGGGACTGGTACAGACTGGTCACAGGGATTAACTTGAACCATAAAAAGGAATGAAGTACTGATTCGTTCGAGGTTGTGGAGGAATCTTGAAAACCTGATGGTGAGTGAGAGAAGCCAGACACAGAAGGTCCCACGTCATCTGATCCCACTTGCAGAAGATGTCCAGGATGGGAACCTCTCCAGAGCCAGAAGACAACTCAATGCTTACCAGGGGCTGGGGACAAGGGAGCTGGGGGAGCGACTGCTCAATGGGCACAGGGTCTCCTTCTGGGGAGATGGAAGTGTCTAGGAACTAATTAGATCTGGCAGTCCCACAGCATTGTGAATGTCCTAAATGCCACTGAATTGTTTTCTTTTTGTTGTTGTTGTTGGTTTGTTTGTTTTTTTAATAATCAGCTTGGGAGTTCCTTTTCTTGAGTGTGAAATTCAGCTCTGTGATTTATTGTCTAAGTGACCCAGGACAGACAAGTGACCTCATGTCACTCCCCCTCCATTTTCCCATCCCTGAAATGGGTATGCTGGCAGCTCCAACTTCTCATGGCTGGGGGAAGTGTAAAGGGTATGTCAGGCACTTGAGGCAGGGCCTGGCAGAGAGATGGAACTCCAGGCCTAATCACTCACAGTGGCTTTTCACTCTACTCAATAACCCCCACTTACACTATATCCACCCCCCGCAGAACACTGTCTTGCCGAATAATACCCCGATCTTGGGTGCTCAAACACAGATCCCTCTGGTCAGCCAAGATTCCCCTCCCTGTGACCTGACCCCTTCTTGTTCCTGTCTAGTGCTGGTGTGGGCCGCACGGGTACCCTTATTGCCCTGGACGTCCTACTGAGGCAGCTGGACCGGGATCAACGTGTGGGGCCCTTCAGCTACGTGCAGAAGATGAGGGAAAGCCGGCCTCTGATGGTGCAGACTGAGGTGATGGGGCTCCTGAGGGCATAAGGCCTGGGGCTTCGGGAGGGAGGAGGTCAAGGCTCACCCCCCTGCCCTGTGTCCCTCCCCAGGCCCAGTATGTCTTCCTGCACCACTGCATCCTACGGTTTCTCCAGCAGTCAGGCCGAGTCCCAACAGACAATGGGGTTGCATATGAGAACCCGCTGTATGAGAATGTCTGAGCCTCAAGAGGGCTGAGATGCCAGACCGGCTAGACTCGAAGTCTGGACCCCCACTTCAGCCCAGGTTCCTGGAGTCCTGGGACAGCACAGGGCTGGGGTCCCAGACTCTGGGGTCTTGCAGGGGGAGAAGAGGCCTGGCAGCCTAAACTACTTCCATGGAGGATGAAGGACAGGTGGGAGCAGGTATCCTGGTTATCCAAGTATTCATGTATCCTGGACTTCCTCTGAGGAAGGACGGATGGGAGCTAGGATTTCCTTCTTCTTTGATGGAGGAGGAGACTGGGGGCTCAGGCTGCAGGGTCTTTGAGAAAGAAGATGGATTCTGAGGAAGGAAGAAATTAGAGTCTGGAATTCTAGTGACCCCAGGAGCAAGGGCAGGCAGGATCGACCCATGTTTTATTCCAGAAACCAAATCAGGCTCCTAGTATCTGAGATTTCCCTGCACCCCACTGCTTGTACATATTTTCTCTTCTATCCCATAATTTATTAAATCACTATTCTCTCCAGAGACGCTTGCTATAGTGGATTTCTGGGTCTGGGGTGGGAGAAGGGCTGGATTCCTGATGTTCAGGTCCTGAGGCTAATGTCCTGGGAGAGAAGCCAGAGGGACCCACAATTTGGCATCCCCCCAAAAAAGTGTTTGGATGGTCCAGTCTCTCAGAGAGGGTTGGAGGTCCACACTTATGTCCAGGGTCTGGGCAGTGCGGACGCCATTTGCTGAAGCTAGGCGCATAGGGTCTTGCTTCCTGGGCCTGGTGCTAGGAAACCTAGAGGGTAGAGGGAGGTCTGGGGCGTATTCACTGGAGACTTTCCGGCTGGATATCTGACTACTTGGGTCTCCGGAGGGAGGCTCCAGAGTCCTTGGACTGGGTATACTCGTGGGGGTGGGGGCCCAGGTGTGGAGAGGTGGCCTGGACGCCAGACAGCTGGATCAGAAAGCAGAAAATCCTCGGGGACCAGGATAAATATCCGTGGGCACCCTAGTGGTTCCTGGCTGGGGGCGGGACGAGGCTCTCCCTGTACCCCGGACCTAACACGCACGCGCGCGCGCGCACACACACACACACACACACACACACACACACCCGCACTCACTAGCCGGCTCCGCTCTGCCGCGCCCCCACCCCACTGAGCGGGGCGATCAGCACCGAGGACAGCGCCACCCGCCCGCGTGCGGGGGCGGGGTCCGGGAGGGGCCGGCGCCTCGGTGTCTCCTGCGAGGGTCCAGTCCAGCCGCCGAGCAGGTAGGAGCCTCTGGGACGCCCGCCCTAAGCCCCCTCCTCATTCCCATCCCTAGAGAGACGGGGCGTGTGCGGGGTGGGGGCGGGAGGGCACTGGGGAGGGACCGACCGAGGAAGTGGGAGGACTGGAGCCTGAAATGGAGAGATCGGGATTTAGAGACAGGTGTGGAGACAAAGAGCAGAGGCAGGGCGGAGCAGGCAGGCGGCGAGACTGGGAGACCCCTGGAGTCACAGACCAGACCACAGGCCGAGGACAAGAGAGACACAGACCCGGTTGCGGCGAGAGCCGGGTGGGGGAATGGACAGAAATAGGGAGTGGAGAGAGAGGTGCGGAGCCCGAGGCGGTCACGAGGCCAGGTGTGAAGACAGAGCTCGGGATGCGCGGGAGAGACAGCAGGCCGGGAAGGATGTGCGCCCCCACCCCACACCCCCTCCCAACCCCACCCGGGCTGTGGCACCAGGGAGCCCTCGGCCCTGGCGGGAGAGGGCGGGGAGCCCGAGTCACCGCCCCAAGGGCCAGATGTGCAGGGAGGAGCCAGCCGAGGGGGCGTGCACCGACGCGCGAGGCCGCCCTTTCCCCACGCTCGCTCTGCGCGGGGTCAGGGGCTGGGGTCCTGACCCGGCGAGGAGCGAGCCTGCGGCGCCTGGACTCTGCATCTGTACGTCAGCCTCGCCCGTTGTCTTGCCAACAGCCCGTTGCCAGGGCAACCCCTCGTAGCTCCCGCCCCGCCCGAACCTGCCGCCCGTCGCTCGGGGCAACCCAGGGTCCCGGTTCCTACGCCCGCCTTGGCCCATTTCCGGTTCAGGCCCGCGGGGACGGGCACGGAAGGGATAGAAGTCGGAGGGATTCCTGCTTTGGAGGGCATTCCGGCCTTGGAGGGCGGGGGCGTCCCTGTGGGATGGACCTAGGTCCTGGAACCCACTCCTGGCGCGCGTCCTCCATCGCGGGGAGGCTGACACTACAACCCCCAGCATGCCTCGCGGCTGCTGGTTGTGTCCTATGTGGTCGGTCGCCCAGGGTGCCGATGGGAATTGGAGTTCGTCGTTGTTTGGAGGCTTCAATGAATGCACGGGGTGGGCGTGGGGGGCTAGGGCTCTTGGGTGTCTCCGCAGAAAGGACCGTAAGACCCCGCCGTCATGTTCTCGGAGCCTCCAACCCCAGAGCCTCCAGCGCCCGACGCGCCTCCTGACTCGAGTCGCATTGGCCCTGCCCCGGGTGAGCGAGCCTCGGGGCCAGGGCGGAGGGAAAGCTCGACTGGGATTCCCACGGGCGTGGTTTGGACAGGTGTACTCGGCGGGTGGGCGGGAAAATCCGGGTGGCACTGTAGTCGGAATCCTGGACTTGACATGAAGTGAAATGGAAACGGAACGAGAACCAGATCGAAGAGTGTGGAATGGAGTGGGCTCTTGGGACTGTGAATTGGAAGGTCCACCTCTGTCTTCTTTTAAAGACAGGGAAACTGAGGCTGAGGGAGGGGCATGACTTCTACACCCGTCAGGGGTTGAGCAGAAACGGGGGTGGAAGGGGATGTGGAATTAACAGGCTAGACAGTCTGGATGGTGTCAGGCTAGAATAGGGCATCAGATCACATTATAGGTGGGAAGAAGAACGGGCGACAAAACGGAGTAGACCTGGCCGAGGGAAAACAAGGCCAGGATTCCAGCTTCCGCGTGTAATTCGGACTGAATCAGCCGGCTTGCTTCTTATGGCCTCAATGAGTGTTGTCTCCACGTCCTCTGCAGTACCCCTCTGGGCCCTGGCCGCAATCGTTCTGGTCTCAGGCCTCCTCGTGTTCGGCTGCTGTTTCTGTGTCTACCGGAAGCGTTGTCGGAGGCGGTTGGGCAAGAAGAGCCAGGCCCAAGCCCAGGTCCACCTTCAGGAAGTGAAGGAGCTGGGCAGGAGTTACATAGACAAGGTGTGGCCTGGCCCAGCCCCTCGGCCCTACCCTGTCCTGCACCGTTGGCCCAGCAGCCTCAGTCCCCACTTTCTTCCCTCCCATGCCCACCTTACTGGCTCATCTCTGTGGGTGTTTAGCCCTGACCTGGACCCTGGGGATCTGGAGATAGGCTAGATTGAGTCCCTGTTCCTGAGAACCACTCTGGTGGTGAAGTCAGACCCTCACACAGACATTCAAAACACAGGGTGGTATGTGCCCCGTGATGGGAGCTCCCAGAGCGTATGTGGGTACAGAAAAACCATCTGATAGCCTGGACAGTCCAAGGATGCTTCCCAGTAGAGATGTCTTCTGTGCTGAGACCCAAATAACACTCAGAGTTCACCCAGGACAGAGAGGAGGACATTGTAGCTCAAGGTCTGGAATCCAGACCCTGAGGCATTTCACAATACCTGGGGCACAGATGGCAAATAGGCTGCCCTCCAGAGTGGGTGTCTGAGGAGCTCAGTTGTACACATGTCACGTGTGCAATTGGGAACCACAGAAGATTCATGTGCAGCCAAGGAATAGGGTCACATGGGTGTTGGAATGAATCCTCTGGAACCCAGGAGGAGGACAGATTTGGGGCAAGGAGGCCAGGGAGGAGGCTGGTGTGGCAGTCCCAAGAGAGTGAAAGAAACATGAGTTGGCAGAGGTCACCGGAGTGGTAGATGACAGCTTATGGGTGTCAAGGTCTGAGTGCAGAGTGGAACGGTGCTCACCTGGGAGCCAGGAAGTCCCAGGTTCCCAACCCAGAGGAACCACTCCCCAGCTCTGTGACCTGGGAGAATTCACAGTCCCTCTCTGAGCCTCAGGTGTGTGGTCTGTAACTAGTATTTCCTCTCCTCCCTTGTCAACAAATAGCTGTTGTCACGATCATCCATAAGGCAGGACTTTTAGGGTCCTGGTGCCCAGCCTCCATCCCTGTCCCTCAAGCCATCAACATCTAAAGACCACCTGCGTCAGACTCACCTCAGGTTCTTGTGGAAACACGAATTCTGGGTCTTGCCTCAGACCTATCGAATCAATCTGAAGTGAAGGCATTTTACCACATTTCTCAGGGGAATTCTGATTTGCATTGAATTTTGAAAATGGCTGGCTTAGATTAAGGAGTGTTCTAGCTTAGAATGGCAAATACAGGGTAAAGACACTATTCCTCCTCTGTGATTTTCTGTGGTGAGAACACTAGTCAACATGTCAGTTTGGACAACAACCCCAGTACCTCCATTTGCATGTGAAATAAATCTTCTGCATCCTTCTTGTAGGCAACAAGGTGCTATGAGCACCTGCTTTTCTAGTCTAGGCATGACAAGCACACTGCGTGTGTCACCCTGTCTGTTCTCCCCCATAGCAGACATCATTAATCAAATTTTGACTAAATAAAACCTCTCTGTTACTATGACTAGTGCTTGCCTGTGGCAGACATCACTAATCAAACTCTGACTCTGCTTAGCCAGCAAGTGCTCAGGGATCAGTGAGTCTCCCTTGGCTTCTGGGTCAGGGGAAGAGTTCACCTGCCCTTGCTCCTGGCCCCCTAAGGTGCAGCCAGAAGTGGAGGAGCTGGAGCCAGCACCATCTGGGCCAGGGTCGCAGGTGGCTGAGAAGCATGAGCTCGGACGACTGCAGTACTCACTGGATTATGATTTCCAGAGCGGCCAGGTGGGTGTGGAGGATGGGGGTGGTGTGGAGGGGAGGGTCCGAGGGTTCTAGCCCCTTTATAGAGGAGGCCCCAAGAAGGAAGCTAAGACTAGAGTCCTCTTATCACCTTTCAGCTGCTGGTGGGCATCGTTCAAGCTGAGGGATTGGCAGCCTTGGACCTGGGGGGCTCCTCCGACCCCTACGTGCGGGTCTACCTGCTGCCAGACAAGAGGAGGCGGCATGAGACCAAGGTGCATCGGCAGACGCTGAACCCACACTTTGGGGAGAACTTTGCCTTCAAGGTGAGCTCCTGGCCTCTGTGCCCTAGGCTTGGTAACCTGCCTCCCGTCCCTGGAACACTGGGGAGCGACCCCTTCAACTTTTTCTGGAGCCAGCCCACAGCTCAGGTAGCAGCCTCCAGCTCTGGGGACTATCACACCAGACCCTGGATTGTCCCCGTGGGGCGCTGCTGACCTCTGGGCTGTTGCTTTGTGCCATTTGGGTTCCAGAGACTTCCGCACAGCTGTTCCCCTGGACCCTTGCTGCCCGAGTCGTCGCCTTCTACCTGGATATGCTGTGCCGCACTTCTGGTCTCTCTGACTTACCACTCTCCGCCTTGTGTTCTCTTCCCGGTGGCCCCTCATCTAGGTCCCCTACGTGGAGCTGGGAGGCAGGGTACTGGTCATGGCGGTGTACGACTTTGATCGCTTCTCCCGCAACGATGCCATTGGGGAGGTGCGGGTCCCGATGAGCTCAGTGGACCTGGGGCGGCCAGTGCTGGCCTGGCGCGAGCTGCAGGCTGCTCCGCGGGAGGAGGTGAGCATACGGGGCCACGACCCCACGCTGGGCCCGCCCACCGCGCGCCCGTACCAATCAGATCACAGGCTTCTTGGACTCTCAGGGCTCCAGCCCTTGCAACTGCGGCTCCCCTCCTTGGGGTGCACCGCTGTGGTCTTCACTGGACCACTCCATTCTAAGGCGGGGGGTGGGGAAGAAAGGCCCGAGAGGGAATGGATGTGAAGCTGGGGCTCTGGCGAGGGGTCCCTCTCTGTCTTCCAGCAGGAGAAACTCGGTGACATCTGCTTCTCCCTCCGCTACGTCCCCACGGCCGGGAAGCTCACAGTCATCGTCCTGGAGGCTAAGAACCTGAAGAAGATGGACGTGGGAGGACTCTCAGGTGTGTGGCGAGCAAGCAAATGGTGCGGCCGGGGGTGGAGAGGGAGGCTCTGGAGCAAAGCTTCTCGCAGTTTCTGAGTCCCGAGCGTCCCTGGTGGAGAGGGGCCCGGACTGCCTGGGAAGTGTAGGTTTGCTGTGGACATGGAGAGAGCCTTCAGGGTACACAGGGTGTCTCTGTGCTCTTCCGAAGAAGCACCTCTTCAACATGAGCCCTGCACTGGCCAGTCGGGGCCTCTAAGACTCCTTTCTCCGCCCAGATCCGTACGTCAAGGTCCACCTGCTGCAGGGCGGCAAGAAGGTGCGGAAGAAGAAAACGACCATCAAGAAGAACACTCTGAACCCTTATTACAACGAGGCCTTCAGTTTCGAGGTGCCCTGTGACCAGGTGCAGGTGAGCTCGGACCTACCCAAAGCCCCTGTCAGAGCAGCCCTCCCCACACGGTCCCAGGCCTTTAAAAGCCCCTGTTGCTAGGGGGAGGAAGAACCCATCTCAGCCATTCGAACCCAGGTCCTGGGGCCCTGAGGTTGTGTTTCCAAAGTCAGTTTCCTCTTGTGAGGACTCGGGCGCCCCGCCCCCAAGCAAGATCAGGATGTTCCGCCCCCAAGCAAGACCCGGGCTGTCCCGCTCAGGAACTATGGGTACTGTCCCGCTCAGGAACTATGGGTACTAAGGGAAAGATTTCCCACAACTCTTAAGGAAGAGGGCCCAGCCAGGACTCAGGCCTGACCCCTCCTCCCATTTCAGAGTCCTGACGGTTTGCCCTCCGTAGGAGGCTAGTCTCTAAGGAAGCCCCTAACAATCCCTTACCAACCGGGTCCTGAGGGTTCATCTCCTTTGAAATCGGATCATGGAGGAAGAAAGACTCCAGAGCAGCCCTCTAACAGAGTCTGTCTCCTCTGTCCACTCCCACCCCCGGCACTGTTGGAGTCCCCTGAGAGGCCTTAGCGCAGGGTGCTAGCAAGTCCCCCTATACCTCTGGCTGCTAGGGAGAGGGTCTCTTTGGCAATGACACGGGATCCCCTCCTTGCCTTGCCTCCTTCTCGAACACTCCTGTCTCTCTTCCCCCCTGCTCTTCCTGTCTCCAGAAGGTCCAGGTGGAGCTGACTGTGCTGGACTATGACAAGCTGGGCAAGAATGAGGCCATTGGGAGGGTGGCTGTCGGGGCAGCGGTGGGGGGAGCTGGCCTGCGGCACTGGGCAGACATGCTGGCCAACCCCCGGCGGCCCATTGCCCAGTGGCACTCGCTGAGGCCCCCTGACCGAGTGAGGCCACTGCCTGCTCCCTGATCCCCACCTCAAGCCCCTTGCCAAGCCTGGACTCGGCTCCTGACCTCAGACTCCTGGCCAAAACCACACCCAGGCCCACCTTTAAGCTTTCTCTGACCCCTAACCACCCCCACCCCACACCAACCCTTCCCATTCCTGCTTTCCCATCTCCCATTATGCCAATCATGGTGACTTGCCAGCTCTCCCACCAGCACACATCCAGAAGCCCCAGGGACCCCTGGGGGAGGAGAGCAATCTGGCCTCCCCCAACCCCTGCTCCCACTCTCTGCTTTGACAATCAGTGACCCTGCCTTCTTCTCCCTTCACTCCCAGCACCCCTCTTCCTGCACAGGATCACCTGCTCCTGTCCCTAGTCGGACTCCTGCACCGCTCCTGGGACCAAATAAATACTCAGCAACTTTGGCGACCTGACCTGGTGCTTACTGGTGGGGGTGGGCAGGGTGGGGTGGGGGGCAAGAGGGTGGGATCACCTAAGGGCAAGGATAGGGCTGCCCATCCTGCGGATACACTGAGGGAAACTGACCCATCCACCCCCCCATCCACGTGTTCACTTTTTCGTTCACACACCCCTCCGAACCTGGGTGTTTTCTTCTGAAAATATTGTGGTCGGAACAATACCTCCTGTATGTTTGCTGTGAAGAGTCCATGAGAATCACTTACTCATGATTTTAATTTGCTCCTGCATCCGTGACTTCCATAGATTTTCATACCCATATTTCCCTCCCTTCCCTTCTTTCTTCCATCATTCATCCATTCTACTTTCCCTGAGGTCTTCAGGGTGGCAACTTCTGTTGGATGCTGGAACCCCAAGTTGATGCAGATCCAGAATTTTCCCCAAGCGACTTACTGTCATTTAGAAACAAAGTAGATATGTAGAGTCTGGGAATGAGATCCCCAGAGACTGGGAGAAAGGACAGAGTTACGCAGGGAAAAGCCAATGGTTGCACCTCTTCCTTCCCTCAACAAATTCTGTCTCCTAATCTGTGTCTAGGAAAGACGATCATTTCATTGCTCCTCCCTCCTCTCATTCCAGACAGGATTTCAGGTGGTAGACAAAGGTCTTTGAAATTTGGCAAGAGAGCTCTCTGATCTGGAGATTAAGTGGAAAATGAGGCAAAAGGTTCCCCCATGTACTAAAGAAAGGGCAGAGCATTAACTTGCACTGAGCTTCCTGGTAGCCAATGGGAAAAGGGAAATCTGATCAGTTACACTGATTGTAATATCTATGTGATTTAACAAATTTCTTCAAAGGGATCTGTTCATTTCTCCTATGTGAGTGAGTGAGGGGACATTTTTATGAGAACATCATAAGGTATCACTATTATTACTATTTCTGCTACTCCTGCTAACAATGATCCTCACAACCACCCCATGAAATAGACATGATAGTTATTCCCAGTTGACAAATAAGGAAACTGTGCTGAGAAGTAACATGACCTGGCTAGGATCGTACAGCCAGGAAATCCATCTGTAATTCCTGGGATCGAATTCTGTTCTGTGTTATGATGACATTGGGGTCCCTGATTCTGTGTCTCAACAAGAGAGCAGACAAATGAGAAGAATAAAATCATTGCAAATGGTGGTCCATACTGGGCAGTAAGCTAGTGAGAGCTGAGATCATTTAGAAAGGGCAGTCAGGGCCAGCTTTCCTAAAGAGGTGATTTTGAGCTGTGCTTTGAAGGAGAAGAAGGAATGAGGCTGTCTAAGATGAGCAGGAAACACAATGGAATATTATTCAGTCATAAAAAGGAAAGTTTATACTGATTCATGCTACAACATGATGAAACTTGAAAGCATGATTGTAAGTGAAAGAAGCCAGATGCAAAAGGCCACATATTGTATGATTTCATCTGTGTGAAATATACAAAATAGGCAAATCCATAGAGGGAAGAAAAGCAGATCTGTGGTTTGCAAGACTAGGGAGAGAGAGAGAAATGGAGAGTGACTGATTAATGACTACAGGATGTCCTTAGGGAATGACAAGAAAGTTCTGCAACTAGACAATGGTGATGGTTGCCCAACATTGTCAATATAGCAAATGTTATTAAACTTTATGTTGTGTGTATTTTACTACAATAAAAATAAGCAAAGATGAAGGCAAAGAGAGTTCCAGGCAGAAGGCACCCTAAGTTGCAGACTTGGTGTGTTCTCAAGAGAGCCAGCAGGCCAGTGAGTCCTGCAGGCTGTGCTGAAACCTCATCTTCGCTCCCCAGTGCCCACAGCTGTCCTCAGAAGGGGGATGGCCCCCTTCAGTCCATCACACCACTCACTGCCAGCCGCACGTTACTATTCCCAATTTCCCAATTTACAGAGCTGAAAACCGAGGCCCAGAAAGGGTGACTGACTCATCTCAGGTTGCGTAGCTGGAGGAGATACTCACTCAAGTCCCTGCCCTTATAGACCTAGAAGACAGGTTAAGTCACCTGGTCAAGGTCTCTCAGCCAGCAGGTGAAGGCAAGACAGCCAGGCTTATCTGACACCAAAAGCCACATTCTCCAGGATCCTGCCATCTGGTCTGAATATGAAGTGATGGGAGTCACAGGGTGTAGATTGCAGTGGCCATTCTGCTGGGAAGGCAGGAGATCCCCCTGCTGGACTTGGACATTTCCAGGGGCAGTGGAGGGAGGTGGGGGGTGAGGGCAGAAGAGCAGAAATTGGAGGAGCAGAGGGGATGACACAAAGAATTCAGACGCAGAAGCCAGAGAGAACTTGGTGTGCCTCCCATGAATGTGCCCTTACCCATTTTCTGGAGCCCTGCTGCATAGTCTATTTCCGTTGTATAAATACTCACAATGTGGCTGATTTCAAGCCACCAATGTGGTCACTGAATATGGAGTCGAGAGGAGATACCTATTAGTATGCTCTCATATAGTAATATAGTATTTCCCAGGGTCAGGATGAAGATCCCAAAATTTAAGGTGAAGCTGATGACAATCTAAACCACCAGTCATCAAGATAAATAGTATTTTAATACAATAAGAATCAAAATTAACACACACACAAAGAGAGATCCATGACGCATAAAATATAAAAATTTTAAAGATGGCATCTGACTCTGCACTTGGACCGCTCTGCTTCACCGTAATCCTGGCCCTGATTCTCATAAAATTTTATTTAGAAAAGTAGACAGTCAGTGGTCATAGTGTGCCAGCTTGACTTTTTAAACTATTGCGTTAAAATATTATTTCCTTCATTTGTGTACAACAATTAATGTAAAAAACCTTAAGACCATCAACAACAGGAAAGTATAGTAAAATAAGAAGTAATGAGTTTTGAGTGTATATTACCTTTATTTTAATGTAATGCATTTAATTTGAATTTAATTTTAGTAATTAGTAAAACAATTTAATTTTTAGTAATGACTGTGCATAACAGGTCGCGAAATTACTGACACTTGAACAACCAGGGGCCAGTGTTAGCTAGCCCCAGCCCTTCGCTGCTTTTCCCGCCTGGGTGGTAGAACCACGGTGTGAGGTGGGAAGGGGACCCAGAGGTCTAGGCGACGTCACTTTAATTTGAATTAATCAAGATTCTGTTCCTTTCTAGGTCAATTTGAGTCGACCCAGACTTACCCATCCCAGAAAAGTGGATCGTCCAAGGCCCCGCCCCCAACACCCCCAGCTCCGCCCCTTCTCCTTCGCCGTCGTCATGACAACCGCGTCCACACGCCCTTCACTCCCGCGAGCCCTCCCATTGGCCAAAAGTTCGTAGCTGTCCGGTCCCACTCGTTCCTATTGGTCAGTCTATCGCGCCTGTGCCAACCCGCGTACTCCCATTGGTTGACTGGTCGAAAAGGACGGGGGCTCCGGGCAGTTGTGTGTAGCGGGTGTGGAACAGCGGCGCAGCAAGGAGCAGGGAGGGAGGGAGGGGGCGTCCCGGAGTCTTTGGAAAGACAGAGGTGAGGGAGTGTCCCAGGGAGGAGAGGGGCGGTGAGAGGGGCATGGGTGGGCGACGCAGAAACGGTGGTTTGGGACTCTCAGGACGTCTGTTCTGCAGGGCGATGACCACACCGGCAGGCTCGGGCGCAGGCTTCGGCAACGTGTCCTGGTGGGGCCTGTCCCCGGCGCTGGACCTGCAGGCTGAGAGTGAGTCCCCACCCAGGACCGCATCTGACCCATCCTGGCAGGTGGCGCGCTAACGTTCTCCGAGGCTCCCAACGGTGGAGCCGCCCCTCACTGGGCAGCCCAAGTGGCCTCTGAGGACTACGATTCCCAGAATGCTTAGAGGCACAGCTCCCTTAGGAACCTAGGCCAGGAGTGCGAGTCTTGCTGGGAGTTGTAGTCCATCGTTCTGGGGAGGCTGCAGGGGGCGCTCTCCAGGCCACAGACTTCAGCCTGTGCCATCTTGCCAGGTCCTCCTGTGGACTCGGACTTGCGGGGCGATGCAGAGCCCAGGACCCCCGAGCTAGATGTACTGCTGCTGGGCTCCGTGGATGGGCGGCACCTGCTTCGGACCCTGGCCCGGGCGGCGCTCTGGCCTCGCAGGAGGTTACACGTGAGCTGGGATTCTGGGGTCGTTGGAGGGAGGAGAATGAGGATGAAAGCCCAGATACCTGAGTCCTTGAGGAGAAGGGAACTGGAGGCCTGGACTGCTAGGTCCAAGGGAGGTAGAAGCTGGGGACTCAAATTCCTGGGTTGTGGACTTTTGGGTTCAAGTGGGACAAAGAGCCTAAAGACTGGGTGTCCTGAGTAGTGGTGGGGAGGAGGGTTCTGAGGGCCCATACTCCCCTATTTGAAGGAAGGAGGCCAGTGTACAGAATGCCTGGACCCTGTGGAGGGAGGAGGCTGAGGTCTTCCATTCTTAGGTCTCCTGGGAGCCAGGGACACTGATCTCAGAATCATTTTGCTCTGTCTTTCCAGTTCTATGTGCTAGAGAATAATCTGGAAGCTGTGGCTCGACACATACTGATCTTCAGCCTAGCTTTGGAGGAACCTGAGAAGATGGGGTTGCAAGGTGAGTTGCAAAACCTGGTATATTCTGGCCGCCAGCCTCTTCCCTGTGCCCACAGGGGTTCTGGCATTTCTATGGTCCAGTTAAACGTCCTGGTCATTGTTCCCACCTGTGCAAAAATATACTACCTCTTAGAGCCGCTGAGAGAATTCCAGGAAAAAATTCACATAAATTCTCAGCCCCGTGCATGACACAGGGTAAGCATTCCAAACCTCCTGACACAGCATAGGGTCAAAGAAGAACAAAGGACTTCTTAAGAGGTAGCGAGTATCCCAGATATGGGGAAGGTTTGGTGGAGCTCAGTCCTTCACAGAGCCTCTCCACAGGCCTCAGTGTCCTCAGTTAGAGGCACAAATCCCAGAGGGTCTGCCTTGAAAATGCAGCCCTGGAAGGAAGAGGAGGATCTGGGCAGGGAGGCAGGGATGACAACTTCTCAGTGACAATGACTTTGGCTTAGCACCTTGAGGAGAGTCTGGATTGAGACAGTCTGTTCAAATTCTGGCTCTGCTTGCTAAGTGACCTGGGGCTAGTATCTGCCGCTTTCTGGGCCTACATTGTTTCTACATTGATAAAATGGAGATCCTAAAAGTTCTTTTCCCATGGAGTGCTTGTGAGGATTCAATTGGAAAACAAAAACAAAACCAAAAAAACACACAGCTCCTGGCTTATGCTATAGACTCAGTACCTCTTAGTGCTGATTATTGTTATCACGATTATGGGTGGTAGTTTTTCCTTAATATCCCAGAGCACTCAGGATACATGGCACACACTTCACAGCACACCTTGTAAAAGCCTTTGAAGGAACTAGATCTAACTAAGGGTATATGGTTCTCTGTCTTTAAATAACTTTAAGATTCTCAAACCACTAAATGAAACAATTTACATATTGATAGAGATTCGTTGATACAGATGTATATGTTCTAACAACTAAAGGTATATAGTTCTCTTGTAAGATTCCTGATTAAAATGGAACAATTTAACACTGTACTATTTTAGCACCCATAAATCTCCATTTCCACCCCGATCTATATATAACTTTTTCTTTTTTTAAGGCAAGGAAAATTTGAACATGAAATTCAGGTTTGGGCTCATCTGCAGGGTGGGGAAGACTAGAAGGATGCCTAGATTAGGTTTAAGTTATTCATGTTTGAGGGGTGGATGAGGAGTTGGCCAGTATCCCTTATGCTCACATGACTATGACATCATAAGATTACTATAAAGAGGGTATGCGTCACCCACACGGGTCCAGTTTCTGGCTTCCCTCCGCTGCTCCCCCCACTAATCCGCCCCTCTCTCCCCAACCCCCCAGAGAGGAGCGAGACCTTCCTGGAGGTGTGGGGGAACGCGCTGCTGCGCCCCCAGGTGGCCGCTTTCGTGCGCGCCCAGGCCAAGCGCCTGGTGCACCTGGTTCCCGAGCCCGACCGCCTGGCGGAGCAGCTGCCCTGGCTCAGCCTGGGCGCCCTCAAGGTGCTGTCACCGCCCAGGATCCGAATGGCCACGCGGAGAATGGAAATGGGCAGCCCCAAAGGGTTTTCCCTGATGGAGTTTGAGCCCTAGCTCCCCAGCTCCCAGTGTGGGATGTGACTTGGGGGTGGTTTCTACTCGCTGAACTGCAGTTTCTTCATCTGAGAAATGGGAGAACGGTTCCCACGCCCGGGCTCGGGAGGGAGGGAAGAGCGGGAGAAACGGCTCTCCCTGCAGCCCCCTCTCCCTTGCTCTCTTCCCACGCATGCCGGCCGTGCAGTTCCGCGAGCGCGACGCCCTGGAGGCTGTGTTCCGCTTCTGGGCCGGCGGGGAGAAGGGGCCCGAGGCCTTCCCCATGAGCCGCCTCTGGGACTCCAGGCTGCGCCACTACCTGGGCTCCCGTTACGACGCCCGGCGCGGTGTCAGCGACTGGGACTTGCACATGAAGCTGCACGACCGCGGGGTGAGGGCCCTGGGAAGGGGGCTGGAGGCCCCATTTCTGGCTGAGAGGCTGGGGGCCCGGACTCCTGAGTCTGAGTGAGGAGGGGCCGGGGGCCCATATACCAGATTTGCTTCGACCTCTGTTCGTCCTCCTACCCAGGCCCGAGTCATCCACACTCGCGAATTCCGGCGTTGGAGGGACACTGGTGTGGCCTTTGAGCTCAGAGACTCCAGCGCCTACCATGTGCCGAACCGGACCCTTGCGTCAGGTCGCCTCCTGAGTCATGTGCGTGTCCACTCCCTACCCTGTCCAGTCGTCCTTTTCGGGGACACAGGAACTGGGGTCTCCAACATTGACCTCACTTGCCTCTTCTCTCCCTTCTTCCCCAGCACGGAGAGCGTGTCGCAGCGCGCGGGTATTGGGGGGACATCGCCACGGGTCCATTCGTGGCCTTTGGCATTGAAGCAGATGATGACAGCCTCCTGCGGACCAGCAATGGACAGCCAGTCAAGGTGTGTGACCAGAGGTGCTGGGGCTGGGGGACATTCCGCTGTTCTGTACTTTCTCAACCCGGTCCGGAAATCCGAGCTAGCCTGGGCATTCGGAGGAGGGGTGGGGTACTCTAGGCCCTGCCGGGTCACGGGGGCTGTGCCTCTTCTCTCCCCAGACCGCCGGTGAGATCACGCAGCACAACGTGACAGAGCTGTTCCGAGAGGTGGCCGCCTGGGGGCGCCCAAGAACTGCCCAGGGAAACCCCGAGCAGGTGCACCAGGACCAGGATGGAAGACCAGAGCGCGGTAAGCGTCCGCATCAGCTCACCCCCCTGAAATGGGAGTTGAATGGTAAAGAGGGCACATCATCCTCCGGGCAACAGTGGGACCCGGACCTCCATCCCAGGCTTCAGGTATTTCATGTCCGAGCACGTACCAATATGGTTTCCAGTGTCTGAACAAGTGATCTCCTGTTCCTGACATTGTCTTTTTCTTTCTCTGTATTTCTCTCTTTCCTAAATCTTGACACCATGTTATCTTTCTGAATTCCAACAGTTGTATTCTAATCCTACCTGCAGAAGTCTAAAAGAGCATTCTAGCAAGGTGCTGGGTCCCAGCTCACCTTTGGAGCCCCCCCCCCCCCCCCATTCTGGTCATGCCTCCTTGTAACCATCCCCCAACCTGGCTCTTCCTTGGTGTCTGGATGCCCTGTATGGCCATGGGCCACCCACTCTTTCCCTCTCTTGAGTCTCAGCAGCCTACTCTGTAAAATGGGTCTGCTTGCCACGCTGCTTGCCGGGCTGCCCTTCCCAGAATTTTCCAGGAATCCATCTATGAGAAAGGATGAGAAAGGGCTTCAGGACAGGCAAGGAGTATTTTCTCCAAGCTTTGTGGGTCGGCCTAACTCTGCCAGTTCTTCCCCAGCTGCTCTTGCCCCGGAATTCTTCACTGTGCACTTCCTGCCTCTCGGCTCTGCCCAGACACTTCACCACAAAAGCTGCTACAAGGAACGGTTCCAGCTTCTCTATGTGGCCTGTGGGTAAGAGAGAGGTTCCCAGACTTCACTCCCCAAGCTCCTCCTCCTCACACCCAGGATCCTTAGTCCCCCAGCCAGATCCCCCAGCCCCACTCCTCTCTCAGGACCTGGAAGTCTCAGCCTCGGCCCTCCCTTCCCTCTGCGCAGGATGGTGCATCTTCTTAGCCCAGATCTGGGGGCCACCGTGGCCCCTGGAGGACGCCTGGTGGTGGAATTAGCGCGGTGAGCCAGCGGAGGGCTGGGCAGGGAGCGTCCAGGCTGAGGGCTGGAAGCCAGGACCCCTAACGGCCCCCTTCTTGGTTTCAGATACCTGGTGGACCTGCGGCAGGAGCAGCTGCAGGGGTTTGCCAGCCGGGTTGAGGAGCTCGCTCGGGCGGCTGGGTTCACCCTACTGCCGCAGGCCAGGCCCTTGGAGACCTTCGCGCGCTTCCACAAGGCCCCAGACTCCACTTGTGGCACTGGCTCCGCTGTGGACTCCATGACTCCGCTCCCTGACGTCCCAACCCCGCCCCTTGAGGACCTGAGCCAGGCTCTGGAAGGCGGGACCCCACCCCCTGAGCCCCTCAAGCGGCCCCCAGAGTCTCCGGCTCTACCCACAGAGTCAGACTCCACAACCAGAGAGTCTGACCCCTGTCCCCATCTCTGACTTGTAAAGTCAGGTCCTGGAATTTGAGCCCGCCTCTAGAACACTCAGTTCTGTTCTCAGCAGTCTCTATCAGCTCCAGAGGTGTTGCTGGCATTTCAAATTATCATCCTGGGATTCTGTGTTCTGTTCCTAGAATTCTAGATTGTTCTTTTAGAGTTACATGTTCTGCTCTTGAGACACCGCCTACAGAGATGGGCCCTGAGTCTCAGGCCCTCTGTGTGGTCTCCTTGTCCCCCAAGGTCCTGTTTTAACTGGGGATGGGGGAATTGCTCTCCAGGGCTGTTCAACACCCCCAGGAGCCCAGTAAAGAGAGCGGGGTCCTCTTCTTCGTGTGCCTCTGTGTCTTTCTGGTCTTCAGTCTTGTCTCCAGGACTAGGACACGGGATGAGCTAGAGTGGTCAGGAGAGACCCAGTTCCTACTGAACCAGAGGTGAATTTCTCCTTACTGTTTCTCCAACTGTTGTGGCCTGAGAGTCTGGGCCATACCTGGATCCTCAAATAAATCAACAAATTTTATTGAGTGGCTAACAAGTTTCGGATACAGAAACTGACCATAGCTCTTAGGAATATTGCAGTCCAATGTGGGGATGAGGCTCAGACTCCTGGGTCTGAAGGAAGAGGAGCTGAGGGTCTGGACTCCTGGGTCTGAGGGAAGAGACTGGGGGTCTGGACTCCTGGGTCTGAAAGAGGAGGGGCTGGGGGTCTGGACTCCTGGGTCTGAGGGAGGAGGGGGCTGGGGTCTGAACTCCTGAGTCTGAGGGAAGAGGGACTGGGGGCCTGGACTCCTGGATCTGAGGGAAGAGGGGCTGGGGGTCTGAACTCCTGGGTCCAGAGGAGGGAGGAGGGGGCTGGGGGCCTGGACTCCTGGGTCTGAACGAGGAGAGGCTGGGGGTCTGCACTCCTGGGTCTGAGGGAGGAGGGGCTGGGGGTCTGGACTTCTGGGTCTGAGGGAGAGAGAAGAGGTTGGGGGTCTGCACTGCTGGGTTTGAGCTCCCAGGCCGCCAAGGTGGAAGGGTGACCCAGCTGGACAGCAGCCCACCCCACCTCTCACGCGCCTGGTTATCTCACATCCTGGGCAGGGGGAGGAGGTGGCAGCAGTATATTTAGTCTCAGTCCACGCCCCTTATCTCAGTGTCCTCAGTGAAGCTTGAGCAGCCCAGACAAGCACGAAGTCCCGGGGGCTTTCAAGGTCACCCGGGGCGTGCCCTCACTGACCCTCCAAGCGCCCCTTGCCCCGTCAGTGCCTCCTGCAACCCCTGGCCCGAGTCTCAGCATGGCGGACGAGTAAGTGCAGCTTGGTAACTGGGACTCCCAGAAGCCCTAGGCGGTGGGGGGTAAGACTGCAAGGCTGGACACAGAGTCTGAGAAGGGAGGTGGGGACAGCATCCCTGGTATCTGCAGGAGGGAAGAGTTTGGGAATCAGGGCTCCTAGGATCTTAGGACGGAGGAGCTGGTAGGCCTTCCTCTGGGGTCTCTTAGACTGGAGGGGACACAGGCCCACCATTAATCCTTTCTCCCGGTCTCTCCCTCCAGGAGCGGCGATGCGGTGAGAGCGGGCACAGGCGAGGGGCGACCGGCAGGGGAGGGCGCAGCAGGGTGGGGCCTGGGACGGGAGGCTGCAATCCCAGGAGACGGCGTGGAGGGGGGAAGCGGGGGCCCGGCGGTGACGCGGCCCCGTTCCCCCAATCCCAGGCGGGGTGCCCGCCCCCAGCTCCGGCCCCGATCCGACGCCGGTCTTCTGCCAACTACCGCGCGTACGCCACGGAGCCGCACGCCAAGGTGAGGAGGGGGTTGTGCGGGTCGGGGTTCCCAGTCTGCAGAGGTGGTGGCACCTAGGCATGAGGGCGGGACCAGAGCCTTAGATGGGGCGGGGCTTTGCTCGTAGGCGGTGCCTAGGAGCATGCCACTCTTTAAGGGCGGGGCTTTGCAGAGGGAGGGCTCGGATTGGTGAGACCTGCCTATGGGCGGAGTCCCGTTGTCCGTGGGAACTGCGATGCTTAGGGTATAGGGGGCGGTGCCTAACAGATCAGGGCCCAGGATTGGTGGGTGGGGAGAGGGGCGTGGCTTCCCGTAGGTTTGGCCAGAGTTGGAGGCAGGTCCAAAGCGGGACCAGGTGTGAGGGAGTGGCCGTGAGGCCCCCTGCCCACCCTCCGTCTTCAGTTCCCCACCCTCACTATTACTGGCTCCATTCCACTCCGGCAGAAAAAGTCCAAGATCTCCGCCTCGAGGAAGCTGCAGCTGAAGGTGCCGGTGGGCCTGGAGCGGGCGCCTAGGTGTCCTCAGGGTGCTTGAGGTTTGGGGGTGTAGGGTGTAGTGAGCGGGGCTCGAGGTGGGCAGTCCCGCTACAGGGGCGGAGCCTTGGAACGATGAACCCGACTTTGAAGGGGAGTGGCCCTGCGGGACAGCTGATCTGTCCTGGGCCTAGAGAGAGGGCTGTCCTGGCCAGGGCGGCTTCCCCCGTGTGGCGCGGCCCTCATCCGCTGTCCCGGGTGGGCTGCGGTCCCTGGCCTTCCCTCCGCAGACCCTGATGCTGCAGATTGCGAAGCAAGAGCTGGAGCGGGAGGCGGAGGAACGGCGTGGAGAGAAGGGGCGCGCTCTGAGCACGCGGTGCCAGCCCCTAGAGTTGGCCGGGCTGGGCTTCGCGGAGCTGCAGGTACCGACTCTTATCAGGGACCCCTGCCCAGCTGGGGATCCGAGGTTCCTAACGTCCGCTCTCGCATCCTTGGGGCTCATGGGTCGAGTCACTATGCTCCACTTCTGCTGGGGACCTTAGGGTCCAGCCTCCCAGTCCTTACCCTCAGGAGTTTAGAAATGTGGCCTGTGGCTGCCTAGGGTCTCAAAATCCAGAGGTTGTGGGACGCCTGGGTGGCTCAGTTGGTTGAGCAGCTGCCTTCAGCTCAGGTCATGATCCCAGCGTCCTGGGATCGAGTCCCACATCGGGCTCCTTGCTCCGCAGGGAGCCTGCTTCTCCCTCTGACTCTGCCTGTGCTCGCTCTCGCTCGCTCTCTCTCTGACAAATAAATAAAGAAAATCTTTAAAAAAAAAAAAAATCCAGAGGTTGATTTCTCCAGCTCCAATTCTGTCAGATTCTCAGGACTCCTGGCTCCTAGCACCCTTTCTTCGAGCTGCCCCAGAGTCCGCTTCAAACTGTGCCTCCAGGACCAAATATCCAGACCCCAAACCCCTCCTCCCTTGGACTCAGGAGTCGGGGGCCCCCCACCACATATACCACAATTCCTTGACCAGGACTTGTGCCGACAACTCCACGCCCGCGTGGACAAAGTGGATGAAGAGAGATACGACGTGGAGGCGAAAGTCACAAAGAACATTGCAGAGGTTGGGGGGTCCCGGGCAGTCTTGGTCTCTTCAGGGTAGAGTCTCGTGTCTTACCCCCTGCAGCTGCGTTTGCAGACACCAGGAGACCCAGGACAGCTCTGTGGGTCTGGAAGGGACGGGGCAGAAGAATGAATAGAGTGGCTAGAAAGGCTGGTTCAGGCGGAAGGGACAGCACACAGAAGCCAGGAGATGGGAGACTGTGGAGCCAGAGCATCAGGGGTTGATGCGTGAGCCCAGGCATGGGTTGGGAATCATGGGACGCCTGCAGCTGGACCGGGATGTGTCAGTGCCTTGCTGAGAGGAAACGGGGCAGATCGGGGAGGACTTACAGTTACTGATGAGGCCGGTGGATTTTTCCCCGAAGGCAGTGGGAGCTGAGCCTCCTTAGGCTTGGAGAGAGGAGGGAAATGTAGAGTGGACGCATGGGGCTGGGGGAGGTGGATGGGGGGGCAGTTTCCACCTCCCCTTATCACTGCCCCCAGATCGCAGATCTGACCCAGAAGATCTTTGACCTTCGGGGCAAATTTAAGCGGCCCACCCTGCGGAGGGTGAGAATCTCCGCGGATGCCATGATGCAGGCCCTGCTGGGCACCAGGGCTAAGGAGACCTTAGACCTGCGGGCCCACCTCAAGCAGGTGAAGAAGGAGGACACAGAGAAGGTGAGTGTGGCTCGGGCCAGGAAATGGGCTGCTCCGGGGAGAGGGTGCTGGGACAGCAGTCCTTGGGCCTCAGCTCAGGGCAAGTGGCACTTGGAGTTATGGGGAGAAGAATCTGGTAGAAGGTCCTCTGGCACCCCTCTAGGACGGGCTAGAAGGGCGAGAGGAAGACAGAAGCTGGAAGAGGAAAGCAGGAAGTGTGTTAGGGAGGAAGGAAGTAGCAAGGAGTTGGGATGTCCATGAGAGAAAAGTAGTGCATGGGGGGAGGCCAGAAGGGGAAGATGAGCCTGGAGGCCTGCACTGTGTGAGGAGGATGGGGTGTTCCTGGGGGCAAATTTGTTGGGATTGCCTGCGGGACGAGACATGTTCAGAACCAGATCCCTAGGCGGACATCCGGAACACCGTGGCCCAGCAGCCTGGAGGGTGGCCGGAGTATATTTGAGAGACTGTCGACCAGGGGGAGACCCTAACCCTTGACCGCATTCCCCTAGGAGAACCGGGAGGTGGGAGACTGGCGGAAGAACATCGACGCGCTGAGCGGCATGGAGGGCCGCAAGAAAAAGTTCGAAGGCTGAGACCGCCTGCCCCCTGAGCTAGCCCTGGAGGCGTCCCGGAGTAATAAAGTTGCTCTTCAGGCTAGGAGCGGCTGCCTGTCTGCTGCCTGGGGGGTGAGGTGTGAGGCGGACGAGAAGATGGAGGAGGGGAGGGCCCCCCAGAGCTACACCATACCGCAGGAGCGGAGCTGGGCTGCAGAACGGGGAATTCTTGGGGTGTCCAGAGATGCCCGGACCAAGGCTCAAAAAGAGACACCCAGAGACACAGACAGAGCCAGAGACCTATGGAGTTGGGGTGGGGGGGGGGGAGACAGAGATTCCTAGAAAGATGTGCAAAGAAAGGGACGCTGGAGAGACACTTGTGCATCACAGGGCACAGAGATCACGGAGACAGACATGGGGACCCAAAGAGGGAAAATGACAGAGATGTGTTGGGGCGCCTGGGTGGCTCAGTGGATTAAGCCGCTGCCTTCGGCTCAGGTCATGATCTCAGTGTCCTGGGATCGAGCCCCGCATTGGGCTCTTTGCTCAGCGGGAGCCTGCTTCTCTCTCTCTCTCTGCCTGACTCTCCGCCTACTTGTGATTTCTCTCTCTGTCAAATAAATAATAAATAAAATCTTAAAAAAAAAAATGACAGAGATGTGGAGGAGGATGCCCCAGAAAGATCTAGAAAGATAGAGACACAGATCCAGAGCCAAGGAGAGAGGGAAATGGGGTCACAGATAGAGACCTATAGATGGATACTGAGAGTGAGGCAGATTCACAGAGACCCCTGAGGAAATGCAGAGACAGAAATGTGCGGGGAGACCCGGAGAGTGAAAGACACAGAGGCAGAGAGATGCAGATAGAGCCTGAAAGCGACCCAGAGAGAACCCCCAGAGAAATGCCCCAGAAATAGACACAGAGATGGCCGACTGTGAGAGACAGAGAAACGGAGAGGCAGGAGGGGTGGCCGGCTCCCCTAGAGTTCAAGGTCATGGCTTGGCAGGGAAACGGGTGGGGAGGAATACCAAAACAGATCAGTGTCAGATGGAGGTGGGGGAGTGTGAGGTCGAGCGGGCCTGACACCACACCCTCTCCCCTCCCCCAGCGCACACCTGCTTCCCCACTTTAGCGCCTGTTGTCACCAGGGTGGAATCCTGGTGGCAGACAAAGGGGTGGGGGCAGGGAGGGGGGAGACAGAGACGAACAGATGGGGAGTCACAGAGACAAAGGAAAGAAGGACAGCGTCGGAGAGACACAGAAACCAGAACCAGAGCCATATAAGTGAAAGCAGCCCCTGTACCCCTTTTGTCAACAAGTATTCTCCAAGGGTCTATTGTGTGCTGAGCCCAGGGACCTCAAAGCATAGAGCACAGTCTGCTGTAAGGGGTGGGGAGCCCAGAGGTTGGAGGTCACCTGACCCAGCCTGGGTTCAAGGTGATGCCGATGGGGTGGAGGGGTCCCCAAGCAGCCAAGGAGGTCTGGGATCCTGAATGTGAAGCCAGACTGGGGGCAGGGCAGCCCTTGAGCTGGGACTCGAGGTTGGAGAAAGGAATTCTCTGGCCCTCCCTCTCCCCTGGGGGGGCGGGGCCGAGCCTCCCCTATAAACCCCAGGGGTGCTTCAGCTCCATCAGGAAGGCTCTGTCCCAAAGCTCGCGGACTCTGCAGACCCAGCCTTAGGTAACGGTCTTGGGGTCTCCAGGGACTTTGTCCTTGAGGGAGAGAACAGGAGGGGTGGGAGACATGAGGGGTGTGATGAGCTATAGGGCTGGAGGGGGTACAAGATGGAGGCTTGGGAATTCTGGGGAAGCTCGGGCTTTTAGGGGACTGAAGACAGTTATTAGGATTTCAGAGTTCCAGAGTCTGGGGTTTCAAGATTGGGGTGTCCCAGAATGGGGCATCCTCAGACCTAGCAGGTCTGAGATCTGATTCTGAGGGAATCTCAGAAGATGGGAGTATCTGGGCTTGGATGGTCTGGGATTCAGGACAGGGAGTCTCAGACTTTGGGGGTTTGAGAACTGAGGTCTCTGGGTCAGAGGCCTTATGACTGGAGTTGTCAAAATTTCGGAGCATCGTGAATACATCTCGGAGCTTGGGCATCTGGGTTTTGGGGTCTCAGGATATTGAGGCTTCAGAACATGTTGAGACCTAGGGCATCAAGAGCTGAGGATATCTGAGCCCAGTCTGGAGTCTCAAGAATTGGGGTCTCAGACTCTGGAGACATGGGGACTTGCTTGTCCCCAGAAACCAGGGGGATCACCAGTTGGGGTGTCAGGATCTGTGGATCTCAGGATTTGGGGTGCTCTTAAACCTGGGTCCTGTGGGTCCCGGGGGATCTCAAAGATGGTGTGCTGTCTATGTAGGGCTCAGGATGAGGTCTGTGGACAACCCTCCTCCCCAGTCTGTGGGTTCTGCGGCAAGGAGGGGACAGGTGGGAAGATAACGAGCGGGTGGTGGGGTGGGATGTGAGAGGGAGTTGGTGTAACTAATTCTCCCAGGGGCCTCCCCCCCTTGAATCCCTTCTTAGGAAATGTCCTCTGTTTCACCATGTAAGACATCCCCCCTGAAATAGCCTTTGGTGGGGGTGGGGCAGCTATTGTCTTCAGGCCACCATCCCTTCCCAAATACCTTCTCCTAATCCCCACTCAGATCAGGTTCCCATGGACATGTCATAAGACAAAAGAGGACAGCTGTGGTGGTGGAGGGGCTGAAGCAGCAGCTTTCAGGCAGTGACCCCCCCTCCCAGAGCCCTCCATTTCAGACCCCCCAGCATCCTCCTCCCTCAGACCCAGGAGTCCAGGCCCCCAGCCCCTGCTCACTCAGACCAGGAGTCCAGTCCCCAGGCCCCTCCTCCCTCAGACCTGGGAGTCCAGGCCCCCAGTCCCCTCCTCCCTCAGACTCAAGTGTCCAGGCCCCCGGCACCTCTTCCCTCAGACCCAGGAGTCTAGGCCCCTAACCCCTTCTCCCTCAGACCCCCAGCCCCACCTCCCTCAGACCCAGGAGTCCAGACCCCCAACCCCTGCTCACTCAGACCAGGAGTCCAGTCCCCAGCAACAACCCCCTCCCACCACCACCACTCAGACAAGAATCCAGACCCCCAGCCCATCCTCCCTCAGACCCAGGAGTCTAGACCCCCAGCTCCCTCCTCCCTCAGATCCGGGGGTCCAGCCCCCGCCCCTCCTCCACTGCGACCCCACCTCACTCGCGTGTTCTCTGGTCCTCAGGTCACAGGATGTCGGACACCGAGGAGCAGGAATATGAGGAGTGAGTGGCGCAGGCGGGAGGGCTGGGGGCGTGGAGACGTGGGACACTCTCCCACCTCCAACACGTGTAACCCTGCCTCTCGCCCTTTCTTCCCCACCCCTGCCCTCAGGGAGCAGCCCGAAGGTGAGTGGGGAGTGGGCGGGCCTCGGTGGCCTGGGGACACGCACGCGGGGGGCGAGAGGACACCGGGGTCGCCCGCTGCCCCCAGCGCCCACCCCCCGGCGTGGCGGCGCCCCTTGCGTGCCCTCTCCGCACGGCCTGCGGCCCCGCGGGGCTCCTGATCCGCCTTCTCTGCCCCCGCCCCCTTTCCAGAAGAGGAGGCTGCGGAGGAGGAGGAGGAAGGTGAGGCCTGGCCCCCCCGCAGGTCTGCAGCCCCAGCAGCCCCGAGGGGCCGGGGGGGGGGGGGGGCGCTGGTCGGGGCGGGGCCAGCGGGCACTGGGCTCGCTACCGCCCGGGCTTCAGGTCCTTTAACAGCCTCTCCCCTCTCTTTCCTCTCTGCCCCCCACACCCCTGCGTGGCCGCTCCCCCTCGCTTCCCCATCCTCGCTTCTCCCCCTGCCTCCTCCTCCCTAGCCGCCGAGGAGCCGGAGCCGGTGGTAGAGCGAGGTGACCGCGGCTGCTTCGCTTCCCGAGACGGATTTCCTCGGGCCCTGACCCCTGCGAGGACCCCCTGCGCCCCCGTAACCCGCCCAGGCCCGGTCCTTTAAGCCCCGGAGAGCTCGCGCGCCCTCTGGTGTCCACGAAGGGAAATAGTCTCGCTAAGGCTTTAACCCTTTCCCTTCCTTCTTAAAGGGACCGACACCCAAGCCTTCTCCCCCAGACTGGAGGAATACTTGTGGAAGGGTTGGATGTTTGCAGACAGGCATTCCCGACCCTGTCATGTTTTACCCCCATATACATTCAAAGGTTGGGGCCCAAGATGCAGAAGGGGCTCTCCCTGAGAGTCTGGGTTCCTGTGTCCCCAGAGGGGTTGGGGGTGGTGACACTCTGCAGGGCTAGGTGTAAATGGAGAAGAGCAGGAACTCTGGGTATGTAGAAGGAGGAAGGCCTGGGGGGTTTGGACTCCTGGGTTCCCAGAGAAGTGGGAGGGGGAATCCCCACACCAGTTCTGAATGTATATCTGAAGCGTGTGACCCTCTTCCCTCTTTATGACCACCCTGATTTCCCTTCTCCCCTCTTCTACCCCGACTCATGCGTCTCCCCCAGACCTGCTCCTGGGGGCTGTGGCTTGGAGGAGGGGTTCCCTTCTCTGGGTGTGTCAGCCCCACCCCCATGAACTCTTGCTAATCATGTCTTTGTATCTCCCCACTAGAAGAAGAGCGCCCCAAACCAAGGTGAGATACTATAGGGCTGGGAGGGTCCCAATCCCATCCTCCTAAATATGTCCCCCACTCCCAGAGACAGGGCATGAAAAAGGCAGAAAAGGAGAGTGGGGCACTTGGAACAGGAAAGGACAGTGATTTCTTCTTTCAATGAATGGTTCAGAGAATGTTCCATGGCATCTGGCAAGTCAGATCCCATCGGCTCTGTTGGTGAAACAGACTGGGATCCAGTTATGGTAGCACACACCAGGGCCCTATATTTGCCCTCGGCAGTCATGGAAGGCTTCCCAGGGGAGGAGATTCCTGAATCACTAGCTGAAGAAGGTGGGAGGGATATTGTAGAGGAGAAAGCTGACGGGTACATGCCTGGGGCAGTGGCTGGATCTAGGCCACTTTTTGGGGGAAACAGATACAGACACAGGTCATTCTGATGACGAAGTTCCTAAACTAGGCAGATCTGTGGAGGCCATGAGAGCTCGTGGAGGCAGAGGGTCCTGGAGGAAGAGAGACTGAGGCCAAAGCTTGGAGATGCAGGGAGGCAGCAAGCTGAGCATTAGGAAAGAACCTAGAAGCAGACTTCTGTGGGCTGCCATGGGCAGTGGTGCCAATTCCACTGTGGCCAGAGTGTAGAGTGTAAGAAGGGATGGGGTCGTGCGGGGTTTTGAGCAAAGATGACTTTGGGTCAGATCTGAGAGAGAGAGCAAGGGGGATCAGGGAAAGCTTGTTGGAGAAGGGAAGGCCTCAGGGGATGCAGTATACCAGGGGAAGGGCATTGCAGGTAGAGGGAACAGGATATGCAAAGGTCCAGGGGTGCAAAGGCACATGCCATAGCCAGGGAACCATGAAATGTGTGTGTCTGTGAGGGAGGAGAGAAGTTGCTGGAGGAGTTGACTGTGATCAGGTGAGAAGGGCTGTGAATGCTGGGTTGCTTGGGCTTTGTCTTAATGGTGAGCTCTGAGCTAAAGTCAGGAAGGGAGGTGAGCTGAAGGTGGACAGCCAGAGGCTGGGAGGCCAGGAGGAGGCTGGCATGAAGGTTCACAGGAGAGTGGCTGAGGCCTGAGCTGGGCAGGGGGCGTGGGGTGGAAAGGGGAAACAGACTGGGGAGATGCCTAGGCAAAGAGGCCAGGACTTGTCATTGGGGCAAGGGGAGGGAGGAGGTGGGCATCACCTGCCCAGGGTCTCGGCTGAGAACCGGAGGGGCCGTGCACTCTCCCCACCCCCCCCCTCCATCTTGGGGAGGTTGATGAGCTCTTTGGAGGCATGGTATGTGAGAATGCGGAGATGTTCAGGAGACACTGGTTAACCTGAGTCTGGGATCTCAGAGAGAGCCTGGGCTGGAGACAGAGAGAGATTCCTGTGAATAAATAAAAGGGTGAAACCCTTTAAAGGGCTCTCTGGGGATGAGGAGACAGAAGTGGGACAGCCAGTGGAGTAGGAAGCAAATCGTCTGAAGGTGCTGTCTTAAAAACCACAGAAGCACCCAATACGATTTATGAATTTAATGCAAGCCACGTGTGTAAATATATGTATTTTTACAAGTCACATTTTAAAAAGTAAAACAGAACAGGAAAACAGGTAAAATTAGTCTTTGCCGAATTTTTTATTCAACCCATTAAATCGGAAATTTAATCATTTCAACAGGTAGATGATAGGAGACATTATTAGTGAAATATATTCCATTCTTCTGTTTGAACCAAGTATTCAAAATCCAGTGTGTTTCTCAGACAGCCCAGGGAATGTCGATTCGGACCAGCCCCCTGTCAGGTGCCCCAAACCACGCTGGGCCGTGGCTGCCACACTGGTCAGGACAGCCGGCGGGGAGCTCAGGCTGCTCAGTCTTTCCCCCTTCCCACCCGCCAGGCCTATGGTCCCACCACTGATCCCCCCGAAGATCCCAGAAGGGGAACGTGTGGACTTCGATGTAAGTAAGGGACCTCCAGTCCCCAGGTGCCTTTGTGCAAATTAGGAAGTGGTGCCTCTGGCTTTTCCCTCCTTTCAGAGCCTCCTAAATGGACCCAAGGTGTCCCCTAGTGACCCTGCTGGGAACATCACCAACAGCAGCCCCTGGTCCCCTAAACGGCCCAGGCCCACGTCCGTTGCAGGGAGGGCCCTGCCTCGATGCGCCTCAGAGGGCACACAGGTGGGTGCCCGGTCCCCCTCACTGCCTGGAAGTGATGCACCCCCCTACCCCCACCCCTGCATCCTGCAGGACATCCACCGGAAGCGCATGGAGAAAGATCTGCTGGAGCTGCAGACGCTCATCGATGTGCATTTTGAACAGCGGAAGAAAGAGGAAGAGGAGCTCATTGCGCTGAAAGAGCGCATTGTGAGTGGAGGGAGGCGGAGTTCCGCAGCATCCTCCCCACCCCGGTGCCTGTGCTGTGCCATCCTGTGGCTGGGAGTGCTTCCCGTCCAGTGCAGCCCCGAGGCTGTCCAAGTCGGTGGCCATACTCAAACTAGCTCATCTCTGCTCTTGACCTCCTTGGGGATGGGGCAACCCTGCACCCCCTCATTCCTCTCCCTTCCCCCAGGAGCGGCGCCGGGCTGAGAGAGCTGAACAACAACGCTTCCGAACCGAGAAGGAGCGTGAGCGTCAGGCCAAGCTGGCGGTGGGTGCCTCTCCTGTCCTGTGAGACCAAATGCTTCTTCTTAAGCCGAATGCTCTATTTCCCGTTCATGATCTTTTCTGCAGTCCTGAGGAAGGCAGGACTTGCACTGTGTTATTCAAGGATCTTTATGTTGGAAGGGACAGAAACCCTAACCCAAACTGAGTTCAGCAGAAAGAGAATTTTATTGGCTCATATAACTAAGAAAAAGTAGAATGTTATTGGTTTCCGGTATGGCTGGATCAAGGAACTCAAATAAGATCACAAAGACCCATCTTTTCTCTTCCTATCCCTGGTCCCATCTTTCTATGGACACTGGGGGTGATGAGGTCGTCATGGGTTTGCCTGGGATGTTCCTGGTCTGAGCCCTGAAAATCCCGTATCCCATCAGTCCCAGGTGAACCAGATGGTAGGTCACCCAACTGGACACCCAGTTCTCAGGGGAGGCAAGTGACTACCAGCAAATCTGGCTTTCATTCCTCTTTTATCTGTCTTCTCCTTGATTCTGGGATAAGTTCAGATTGGTCACCTGTCCATCTTGGAGCAAATTGCTGGCTAGTTGTAGGAGGTTGGTGAAAATACTCCCATTGGTGTGGGCTTTGGAAACATGATCTGCCACTTGAATCACTTTAAAAGATTAAGAGTAGGGTGACATGGTAAACATCCTACTGGTCTCCCAAAGATGTTCTCATCCTAATTCCCAAAATCTATGCATATGGTACCCTGCATGGCAAAAGAGACTTTGCAGGTGGGATTAAGTTAAGGTGGGAGATAATTCTGGATTATCCAGATAGGCCTTGTGTTACCACAATGGTCATTGGAAGAGGGAGGCTGTAGAGTTGGAGTCAGGGATGTTTGAAGATGCTGCTCTACTAGCTTAGAAGACGGAGGAAGGGGCCAGGACCCAAAGAATGCAGGTGAGAAGTATGGGGCAAGAGAGTGACTTTTCCCCTAGACCCTCCACACTGTTTACTCCTTGATTACAGCCCAGAAGACTCGTTTCAGACTTCTGACCTGCAGAGCTGTAAGGCGATAAACTTGTGCTTTTTTTTTTTTTAAATTTAAGATTTTATTTACTTATTTGACAGACAGAGATCACAAGTAGGCAGAGATGCAGGCAGGGAGAGAGGAGGAAGCAGGCTCCTTACTGAGCAGAGAGCCTGATGTGGGACTTGATCCCAGGACCCTGGGATCACAACCTGAGCCGAAGACAGAGGCTTTAACCCACTGAGCCACCCAGGCGCCCCACTTGGGCTATTTTTTTTTTTTTTTAAGATTTTTATTTATTTATTTGACAGAGAGCACAAGCAGAGGAAGCGGCAGGCAGAGGGGGAAGCAGACTCCCCACTGAGCAGAGAGCAGGACCTGGGGCTTGATCCCAGCACCCTGGGATCAGGACCCGAGCTGAAGGCAGATGCTCAACTGACTGAGCCCCCCAAACTCCGTGCATCCCAAACTCATGCTGTTTTAAGCTATTAAATTTGCACATTACAGCAAAGCAATAGGAAAGAAATTCAGATGGAGTGTGCTGGACGTGCCAGAAGCCATTGTGCCCGCCTCACCAGCGCTTTCAGTGTGGGGAGGAGCTGGGCTGGACAAGCCACTCTTTCTGGAACATGGGGCTGCCTTCATTTGACATTCTAGAGCCCCATCCTCAGGCTCAAGGCCATGGCCCCTTGAGTGTGCTGAGTCCCCCATCCCCATCCCCAGTCACCCTCTTGCATCCTCTGAGACATCATTCTTGTCTCGTGAGAATAAAGGAGACAAAGGCCCAGAGAGGGGGACTATCTGCACTGAGGCACATAGCAAGCTCGGCACAGGCCATTCAGAATGGAAGAATGCAGAAAGAAGCAGGAATATCCCTTACCCACTGTAAAAGTTTTGCTTGGGGGATATTAAGGCCCAGAGAGGAGAAGGGACTTGTGGGTGGTCACAGTCAGGCCTGGATGGACCCGGAGCAGTATGTCTGCATTTAACCTGTTCTGGCATTGACTTTGTCTCGTGCATTGGGTCGATGGATCCCTGTGTCACTCAGACCCCTTCCCCACAGGGGCTGGGCCAGCCTTCTGGGTTAACTCCTTTCTTCCCTCAGGAGGAGAAGATGCGGAAGGAGGAGGAAGAGGCCAAGAAGCGGGCGGAGGACGACGCCAAAAAGAAGAAGGTTCTGTCCAACATGGGAGCCCATTTTGGGGGTTACCTTGTCAAGGTGAGTTCAGCCTGCTGGGACCTAAGGTCTGTGTTCCCAGGGAGGAGGCAACTAAGGGCCTAGACTCTTGGTTCCTGATGGAGGTGGGGGTTGGGAGCCCCAACTCCTGGGTCTGAGAGCGTAGGGGCTGGGGTCTGAACTCCTGGGTCTGAGGGAGGAGGGGCTGGGAGCCTGGACTCCTGGGTCTGAGGGAGGAGGGGCTGGGGGTCTGGACTCCTGAGTCTGAGGGAGGAGGGGCTGGGGGTCTAGACTCCTGGGTCTGAGGGAGGAGGGGCTGGGAGGAGGGGTCTGGACTCCTGCATGTAGTGACATGGTGGTGAGGAGCCCAGCCCTGGGGTCTGATCTATCTCACAGTTCAGTGTGTCCCCTTCCATACCCTCAGGCAGAACAGAAGCGCGGTAAGCGCCAGACAGGACGGGAGATGAAACTGCGCATCCTTTCTGAGCGTAAAAAGCCTCTGAACATCGACCACATGGGAGAAGAGCAGCTCCGGTAGGTGGGATGGGGGGCTCAGGGTGGGAGGGGGCTGGTTGGAAGACGGCGAGATAAGGGGACCCCTACAAAGCTCTGGGAGGGTGGATCCCAGGTCTGAGCCCTGGCGCTGTGTGACTTTGGCTAGTGCGTCTCTCTCTCTGGGCGGGTGCCCTGTTTTCTTCCCTGGGAGACGTCATTGATATAGGACCTACTTTTTGTGGGTATCATGAGCTGTAGAGTCTGGGAGGGGATATGGTGGGAAGCCAGACAAGATGGCTCACTAAAAGTTAAGAGATTATGTTGACCTATTGATGTGCCCTGGAAACTCAGAAAGGCCCCATCTTTACGTGAATTAAAGCCAGACATGCTGGTGAGAAATTTCCAGCCAAGTCTCTGCCCTGTGGGTCTCTATCTACCTCTTTACCTCCCATTCACAGAACAGCCCACGTCTTGTGATAAGCCACCAGAGGGAAGGCTGCAGAGGGCTGTTCCTTCTGGGCCTTAGTGGTAGCTTGATGTTCTCTGGTCTGGGCATGACTTACGAAGTCCAAAACCCCCACCTCCCCAGAGGCAGCACAGCGAGGGGGGCTGGAGCTCAGCCTCTTACACACTGTGGGATCATAGGCACGTTATGTAATTTCTCTGAGCACGTTATGTAATTTCTCTGATGATGATGATGATGGTGATGGTGGTGATGGTGGTGATGGTGGTGATGGTGATGATGGTGGTGATGGTGGTGATGTTGATGGTGGTGGCTGCCACAGTCATGCCCTCACAGTCAACCCTGTGATGTAGATACTATGATTATCCTCCTGTTAAAGATGAGGGACCCGAGGCACAGAGAGGTTAAATAGCCTCTCCAGGGTGGCACAGCTGCAAGTGGAAGAGCTGGGATTTGAACCCTGGGAGGCCTCGGGCAGCCCGTCCTTGCCGCTGGTGTTACAGTGCTGCATGTTCACCAGCCAGCTCTCCAGGGGCAAAAAGTCCTGACGGTAGCACTTGCCCGTTTCTGTGACGTAACTGCTCCCACCATGCAGATTTAAAATTATCAGTGTGAGGGGTCTGAGCACTGGAAAAGACGTTCAGGGTTAGGGTTGGCTCTCAAGGTGTTTGCATGGCTCCAGGACCAGCTTGGGAGAGGGAAGCAGGATCCTAGAGGAGGTTACTTGGCGAAGGTCACAAGTCAGAGAATGGCAAAGCTGGGATTTGAAGCCAGGCTTCCTGACTCCAAAGCCTGGGTCCTTAGCCGTGACATCGTTCTCCCTTGGGGAAGCAGGAATTTTGGATGTGGAGGCGGCGGGCAGGGTCTTAAGAACCCTTTCCTTCCACTCACCTAGAATGTTTCGGCCTTGGATATTAACAAAATGGCAGTAGTGACGCCCACTGAGTCTCTCTGGGTGGCCTTGGGTGGTTCTGTCTGGGCCGGGGGTATGGGCCAGCCCCTCTCTGACAGCCCTTCTGGCCCACCAGGGAGAAGGCCCAGGAACTGTCGGACTGGATCCACCAGCTGGAATCTGAGAAGTTTGACCTGATGGAGAAGCTGAAGCAGCAGAAGTACGAGGTGAGACCCATCTCACAGGGAGGAAGGCGGTGCAGCGTGGGGGTAGATGAAGGGCAGGGGCTGGTGGGTGCGTCCCCACACAGTCCTCCCAGCATTTCCCTCTCTCCTGCACAGATCAACGTTCTGTACAACCGCATCAGCCATGCTCAGAAGTTGTAAGTGTGCCTCCCCAGACTGGGGTGTGTCTCTCCTTCTCTGGGCCCCCACCCCTCTGTGCACCTGGTCCCTTGGGCCCTCAGCCCCCTGCAGCCCCGAGGACAGCCCCTGCCCCAAGTGTCAAAGGCTGAGACCCCGCGCCCCGTAGCTTCTGTTTCTTGCTCTTCCTACTCCGCTCCCCTCTCCTGCTCACTGTTCATCTCTCCTGTCTCCCACTTTCTGTCTCTTTCACCCCAGCCTTGGCCCCTCTTCAGTGCTGCCCACTCCCATCTCCCATCCCTCCCTTCCCCCCAGCCCCTCCTCCTCAATATCGCTCAGCACCCGTGGGAACATCCTGAGTTCACCCCCCAATGTCAGCTCCCGCAGGTGCGTGGGAGTCCCCCACACCCCATCAGCCACCCCATCCCTGTCACTGAACAGAGAGTGCATTTGCCCTGCCCCTTCCTCCGGGAGGCAGGGAGAGTGGGAACTGGGGGGCAGACTTCTGAGTTGAGGGCAGGACCCCTCTCAGAGGTTGGGGGAGCCCCTCCTTCCTGCCATCCTCTCCCTCTTCTCCTACAGCCGGAAGGGTGCAGGGAAGGGCCGCGTTGGAGGCCGCTGGAAGTGAGGGCCTGGGGCTATGCGCCCAGCAAGTCTCAGAGCCGCCGTTGGAGCGTGGGTCCCATCTGTGGTTGAAATAAATGCACCTCGCAGACACCTGCCCAGTTCTCTGGCTGTCATTCCCACCGGAATCAGTGGTCACTCTGACCTCGAGCCTGGAGAACCTGCACAGTCCCTGTGGTGGTAGGTGACCTTGAACCCTGCGCTGCAGGGAATGCCACAGGGTACGTATGGCCCCTTTGGAAACCAGTCTGGCAGTTCCTCAGAAAGCTAAGTGCCTGGTAACTCCCCTCCCGGGTGTTTGCCCGCTGCAAGGGAAAACATGTGTCTGGCCACATGCGCAGTGGGCACCGACATGGGCAGTAGCATTCCTCACAGCAGCCCAGAGGTGGAAACGGCCCCAACATCCACCAGCTGGGGGGTGGGTAGCAGGCGCTACCACGCGGGGAGAAAAAGGGGCAAGGTCTTGACACACATCACCGTGTCCACAACTCTCAAAACAATCACGGTGCTCGATGATAGGGGCCAGAATCAGAGGGCCACAGCCTGTGTGATTTCCCGCATGTGAATTGTCCTGAGGGGCAAAGCCATGGAGGCAGGAAGGAGACTGGCGGCTCCCAGCGGCTGGGGGAGGGCACATGGGGGGCTGAAAATGCTTGAAACTGGTGATGATGGTGACACACCCAACCTTGGGAGTATACAAGGCCACTCAACACTCTGTTGTTTTTTTTAAAGGTATTATTTATTTGAGAAAGAGAGCATGGTGGGGGGAGGGTTAGAGGGAGAAGCAGTCTTCCCCCTGAGTAGGGAGCCGGATGGGAGGCTCGATCCCAGGACCTGAGATCATGGCCAGAGCTGAAGGCAAATGCTTAACTGACTGAGCCACCCAGGTGCTCCCCTGTACACTTTTTTTTTAAATTGTATTTTTAAAAAAAGATTTTATTTATTTATTTGGCAGACAGATAGAGATCACAAGTAGGCAGAGAGGCAGGCAGAGGGAGAAGGGGGAGCAGGCTCCCTGCTGACCAGAGTGCCCAACATGGGGCTGGATCCCAGGACCCTGAGATCATGACCTGAGCCGAAGGCAGTAGCTCAACCCACTGAGCCACCCAGGCGCCCCTAAATTGTATTTTTTAAGTGATCTCCATGCCCATCCTGGGGCTCGAACTCACAATCCTGAGTTCAAGAGTCTTGCACTCTTCCGACAGAGCCTGCCAGGTGCTCCGTGAACTGTACACTTTAAAGAGGCTTTATTTTTTTTTCTTTTTTGGTGTAAATTATATCTGAATTTTAAAATGCAAGACCAGCACACATCAAACACCATGTCAAGTTGTTCACGGGATGAGGCAACACTCTTGGTGACAAAGCAATGCCCACCACTTGCCGCTCTGCCTTTGGGACCTTCAGGAGGCGAGGACCTACCTGAGCATGTAGGTCTGGCTCCTGGGCCCAAAATCACAACTATCAGTGGCTTAGAGAAGGTCGCCAACCCCTCCCACATAGTTGAGGCGGAGGCTCTTGTCTTGTGGAGCCGTCCTGGCCCGGCTCCTTCATCCTGAGGCTGTGTCATCTGTCCCTGACGTAAGGTGCAGTGCTAAAGCTTTGTGTCCCCATACGTCAAAGTCCTACCCCCAGTGTGACAGGGTGTGGTGGTGGGGTCTCTGAGAGGTACGTGAGCTTAGATGAGGACCCAGGATGGGATTAGTGTCCCGAGCACTCTCTCCACCAGCTGAGGACACCACAGGGAGGGGACCTCCACAAGCCGGGAGGAGGGCTGTCTCCCGAACCCAACCACACAGGCGCCCCTCACCTCAGGCCTCCAGCCTCCAGAACTGTGAGAAGTGAACCGTTGTGGCTTAAGCACATTTGTCCTTGCCTCCTGAGTTGACCAGGATACTAAGATTGCTCCCCCAGCTCTGGTTCCAGATAGCAGGAAGGGGCAAAGCGGAAGGAGGAGACAGGCTCCCACCTCTGCTTCCCCCGCATCCCCAGGCAGAAGTTCATTATGTCGCAACCTCTAGTTGTTTGTTCTAGTGGCTTTGAAGCCCAGCCTGAAATCAGCGGTAGAAGGGGAAAACGAATCATGCAGGATAAGCAGGTCTGTCCCTGGGCCCATTAGTGGAAACACTGTTTCTCCGTCCACTGCATCTGGCCACTCTCCAAGTGGCTTGCAATCAGCAGACTTAGGGGGTTCTTGGAAGCTGAACAGCTAACTGGCTGTATCTGTTGGTTTGGGCTGTAGAAGCAGCGGCCTCACATCTGACTGGGTTTCGGCAATAGTTTTATTTAGCGTATGAGTTTGTGGGTAGGTTGGCAGCTGGTGCTGGGCTCAGCGGGGTGGTTCTTCTGGGCGCGGCCAATGTGGCCCCAGCTTGCTGGTGCAGCCGCAGTCTTCTGGCTGCTCAGTGGAGCTGGTTGGTTTAGGGCAGCCCTGTTTGGGATGGCTGGGACCTCTCTCCATGTGGTTGTATGCTTCTTTCTAAGGAGGGACATCTAGGGTTTTCTTTCATATATTTCAGCCTAATCTCACGCTCCCAGAATTTTGTTTATCTTCCTCTGTCATCCTGTGAATGGCTCCTCATGTTTTGGCAGCTTGATTCTGGGGCTTGAACCCCTTTAAAGAGCCTTCATGGAAACCCCACCCAGCAGTGTTCATTCCCATTGGATAGGCCACCCCTCATTGCAAAGACGACTAGGTCTCTGGCTCACTCTTTAGCTAGCTGGGGCTCTGCCACTTCAGATAAAACCAGGGTTCTATTTTTGAGGATGGAAACACTAGTCGTGGGCAGGCAATTAGTCCGAGACTCACGCCCAGGTCTTGGTGGTCAGACTGGGTTCTTGGGGCCTGACCAGCCCTATCTTTCAGAATTGTGTGTGCCTCCCACTGGTTTGGGATCCTATAAATGCACACCCAACTTCTCCCTTCCTAACAAATCCACAATGGAGAAGGTGCAGGGAATTATGATCATACCAATTCAGACAATTTTTCCACAGGAAAAAGAGGATTGTGTAGGAACAGAAATCATATGTTAACTTCTGTGGCTCTACACATTGGGATAAAACCCCTCTTCTGTAATTATTTTGGCTCCTGATGCTACATACAGGTAAGCAGAGGAGTTTGAGGGCCCAGGGGATATGTTAGTGTGTCGACAGTCACTAGAAGGCCAGCTACGGCATGTCTTTCACAGTACATCTCTCTTAAATTTAAAACTTTCCTTTAACGGTTTTAAAATATCAGAAATCACAATTGACCTATACTGTGCCTCGTTCTGTTTTCACTCTGGACAAGGGAGCCGACCTGATACTACACATCCCAAGACCCCCCCCCCCCCAGTCCTTTTATATCTATGGCCAGCGTTATCCAGGCCTCATGGGATTTGTAGTTTATTTCTTCCTACAGGCCCAAGGACTTGAGTGGGTGGGCTCCTCCAACATCCCTTGGCAAAAAAGGCTATCGCCCCATCCAAATTTTACAGCCTTCCTGGGCTATTTTTTCCCACTCTTTGATCTGATCTCAAAGTATCTGCATCTCTCCTAGCCAGATTCAGGTTCAGGACACTTAAAGTGAGATTATTTCGGGCTTTAAAATGCTACGCGGGGTCACCTGGGTGGCTTAGTGGGTTAAGTCTCTGTCTTCGGCTCGGGTCGTGATCTCGGTGTCCTGGAATCGAGCCACGCATTGGGCTCTCTGCTCAGCGGGGAGCCTGCTTCCTCCTCTCTTTCTGCCTACCTCTCTATTTGCGATCTCTGTCAAATAAATAAATAAATAAATACTTTAAAAAAAAATCGTAATAAAACGCGACGCCGAACGCTTCACTGAGGACTGCAAATCCCAGCATGGCTTGCGAGGAAATAGAGCCTGGACTACATTTCCCAACGTGCACACGAGCGGGAGAGGGGCGGGCGCATGAAGGTTCTGGGGGCGCTATTGTTGTGGACCCTGCCCCTTGGGCACCTTTACCGATGTGATCCAAGGGTTACCATGAGGGACTCTGGACTCCTCTTGCCCTTGGGCCTGGTTTTTCCGGTGCTTGGGGTTCTGCCTAGGACCCACCGTGCCTCCAGGGGCGGGCCCTGAGGACTACATTTCCCGGCGTGCGTTGGGGCTGCGTGCCGAAGGCAGTGACCTCTGCCCACTTTTGTCTCGAATCACGATCCCAGTCACCCGAGGAGGCTGGGACCCGGGTTGTCCCGAAGGCTCTCTGGGTCGCGTGGCGCCCTGGCGTGTCCCGTGACCTCGGGTATCCCTCCATTCATGGGTCGCGCACTCTTGGGCCCCACTCTGGCGCCGGGAAGAAGACAAATGTCCGACCGCGTACTTCTAGTTGAAGGGAGCCGACCCAAGGGCCCACAGTAAAGAGTCACGTGGGGAAATGGGCGTTATAGCTTTCCCGGCTCCCGGGCCCCGTGGGACCGAGCTCTGCGTTTCCCGAAGCTCCCCGCCCCATCGCCTGGGATCCGAGGAGCGGCGGACTTCCCAGCGTGCCCCGGGGCGGAGCGAGGCCGGACGGTTGCCAGGAGCAACTTCCGCTTGCGGACTCCATTTCCCAGCGCGCCCCGTGGCGGCGTCCTGACGTCAGCGCGCCGGGCGGAGGCAGACAGATCCTCGGGCTGCGCGGGGCCAGCGGCAGTTCCCGGCTGCCCCGGGCGGGCGGCGGCGGCGGCGGCGCTGCGGCAGCTCGTCCTCGGGGCCCGGCCCTCGCTCGCTCGCTCACCGGGCGGGCGGGCGGCGCGATGTCCGGCGAGGACGGCCCGGGGGCGGGCCCGGGGGCGGCCGCGGCCGCGGCCCGGGAGCGGCGGCGAGAGCAGCTGCGGCAGTGGGGGGCGCGGGCGGGCACCGAGCCGGGCCCCGCGGAGCGGCGCGCCCGCACCGTGCGCTTCGAGCGCGCCGCCGAGTTCCTGGCAGCCTGCGCGGGCGGCGACCTGGACGAGGCGCGCCTGATGCTGCGCGCGGCGGACCCTGGCCCCGGCGCCGAGCTCGACCCCGCCGCCCCGCCGCCCGCCCGCGCCGTGCTCGACTCCACCAACGCCGACGGCATCAGCGCCCTGCATCAGGTCAGCGCCCCGGGTCCGAGCCCCCTCGAGCGTGCTCCCAGCATGAGTCGCGGTTGCCGCCCTGGTCTGCGCCCCCTCTGCCGCTCCACCCGCTGGAGCTCGTCGCTTCTAGTCTTGAACCTCCTCAGCCGGTCGGGTCTTTGCCACCCTGCGCCGCCCCCTCTCCGGACGCGAGCCCCTACTGACAGCCTCCGTCTGGTCCGTTCCAACGGCCTCGTCGTTGCCGCTGCGCTCCGCCTTCTCCCGACCCCGAACGCGCTGTACGAGTGTGCCCCCCCCCCCCCGCCCCAGCCCCCGTTGCCCCTTTCCAGGCAGGTACTCGAGCAGCAGGGTCCTCTCGCTCTGGCGCCCCCCGGGCTTCCTGTCCTGGTCCCTGGCCTGGGCTGCCGCCTTTGCTAGGCCCGGATCTTCCGTGCCGCTGCTTTCGGCTTCGTGCTCCTTCCCTGTTCCTTCTCAGCCTTGGGCAGTGCCCTCTGAGGCTGGGGGAGGATGCTCTTTTTTGGGCCGCTTTCTGCTAGGCTTCGCTTCCTTGTCTGGGTCACCTCGTCCTTTTTCCACCCTGATGCCGATGCCGTCTGCACTTTCCGGAGGCTGTGCCACCTGTCTTCCACAGGCGGCCTAGTGTGGGGGATGTTTGTCCTTCTCAGGGCACCGCGTCGTGCTCACGCCCCTTCCCTTGGCTAGGCCTGTATCCTCGGTCTTTTCTGGGGAACCTCAGAGCACCCACCTCTCTGTCCTCGGTCATCTTGCTTTCCGGGCCCGATGCCTTCTCTTGGAGATTTGGGCAGCTTCTTTCCCATAGGCTGATCTCTTTGGCTCTCGTCATGTCACCTCCGCAAGTCTTCTAGAACCCTGCTGGTCCTCTCCTCCACAAGCTGGCCCCCATGCCTTTCCAAGACTCCCTGATTGTTGCCTCCAGTGTATCTGTGGCCCAGAAGCAGAGCCGCCTTATGCTCCAGGAATCTGTCCGGTTCTGGGTGCATTTATCTGTTCCCCCACGGTGGGACCTCCGGGCACAGGACTGGTCACGGAAGAGCCTCTGGCCCCTGTGTGATCCCTTAGACCGTCTTCTTCCTGGGCCAGTCCTCAGCCCTCTCCTCTGTGCCAGAACCCACAGGCCTCGGTAATGGATGGAGTCACAGCAGACCCTGGGAAGGAAAGGTTGATGGGGGAGGCAGGGATGTTGGAAGTAGCCCACTTCTCAGGTCTCCACAAAGAGGAGAGGAGCGATTGAGGAGAAGCAGAACTGGCCCTAAGTTCTAACCTCAGTTGCTCAGCTTTGTGGCTTTGCTTTACTGTCCATTCTCTGCCTCAGTTTCCTCTCCTGTGCAGCAGGGCTAGCGGTGGGTCCCTCCCTGGTTGGGCTCTGGAGAAGGAGGGAGCTTGTATGTGTGGAAATCCCTTCAGGAAGCAGCGTAGGCGTTCAGCTGGGGAGTTGCTGCCGCCTGGTCTAAGTGCCCGGCCTCTCCCTTTTTCTCTTTCCCAACCCCCCAGGCCTGTCCCCTACAGAGTTCCTCGTGCTATCTGGGAAATTTTCTTCCACCCACAGAACAGTCCTGCTTCCCTGAGATCTTGTAAGTTCTCAGAGGACTTGGCAAGTCCAGGAGGGGTGTGTCAGGCTCCCGTGTCCCCCTTTGCCATCATCCATGACTTGGCTCACCTGGACTTCCCCTCAGGGGCTCTTGGTCCTGCTCTTGAGACTGAATCCCCCCTTCTCTGGCATCCCCTGGGCCTGGACCCTTGCAAAAGGCCACTCTGAGCTTGCCTAGCAGGCTGCCTTTTCAGGTGAGATCTTTCTCCCGCTCCAGGCAGGTACCTGGTAAACTCACTCTGTAGGAGGCCTGAAGGGTTAGGGCTTTGGAGGTTCAGAGAGGGGAAGTTCCCGCCTCAGGTCACATGGCCAGCAAGCGGGCGAGCTGGGGTTGGGTCAGGCCTGGGGTGGGGTGACCAGCTCATGGTGGTTTGCATGAGACTGGTCTGGTTTTTGCAGGGAAAGTCCCAGGTCTCAGGCATCCCCTGTCCCACGCTCCTGGGCCTTGTCTGGGTGAGTCCTGGGACTGTGATTTCTTTTCTGAATTCTCCCTGGAGTGGGTCCTGGGGCGTCAGCCCCCTGCCTTGGTTGTGGTCTGGGAGTTCTTAGAGCCGGGTGCTTGCTTCAGGTGGGTTCGTTGACCACTTGAGAAGGCTCCTGTACTGTGCTTCAGGTGGGTTCACTGACCACTTGAGAAGGCTCCTGTACTGTCCCCTCTTCGCAAAATCGCCTTGTGCATTAGTGGCTGGCTCTGCAGTGTGGAGTAGAAGAGATTGGGAGCTGCAGTTCTTAGATCTGAATAGGGAGGGTGGCAGCTGGGACTCTTGGGTCTGGGTGGGGGAGGGGCTTGGACTCCTGGGTCTAGGGGGGTGCCGGGGGGGGGGGCTGTCATCTGGATTCTTGAATCCCTGGTGCCCAAGCCTCGGGCATCTTTCACATGGATTCCTGTGCCTGGCCAGGTCCTTGAAAGGGAAAGGCCCATCTCCCTGCTTGACACCCCCCCCATCACCATGACAACCGGGTAGAAATAAACGGAGCCGAGTTCATCCCGTTCCCAGGGCACGTGTGGCCCCCCTTTCACGGCCTGAGTTTCCATGACTTCATGCTCTTGGCCCTCATGGCCTGCTTTCCCTTTTCCAGATGGGTGGTTTTGGAGAGGTGAGGGAGTTGGGGGGTTAATTTACCCTGAGAACTCAGGACTCCAGGCCTACCCCTTCCCTTGACCCAGCTCAGGTCCCAGCTCCCACCCCGTGTTTGCACGTGCCCTGGGCTATAAATCCCTTCTTTGTCCCCACTTGCTGTGCCTGCTTGGGCCAGGGCTCTTACCTCCCTGAGACTGATTTCTTCCTCCGCTGTGCAGAGCCCTGACAGCAGATCAGGGAGGATCTTCCCAAGTGTGAACCTCTTGGAACAGTGCTCCATGTGTAGTGGGTCCTCGGTGCATGGGAGCTACGTCTGGGCTCCATGCTCTGGGAACAGGCAAACACAGCCGTTTATACACCTTGAGGAGTCTTTTCCAGGACTCTCTTTCTGCCCCACGTTCCCAGGGACTTGGTGACTTTAAGAGCCCTGCATAGCCTTGGGCCCCAGGGGCCTAGCCTCTCCCCTCAGGGTATAAGTTAGGGGCATGGTCAGTTCCTATAGTGTATCTCCTGGGCCTGTGGGAGGAGGAGCTGGGGTCCTACACTCCTGGATTTGAGGGAGGAGAGAGCTGGGGGGCCTGGACTCCAGGGTCTGAGGGAGGAGGGGCTGGAGGCCTGGACTCCTGGGTCTGATGGAGGAGGGCCTGGGGGACCAGGACTCCTGGGTCTGAGGGAGGAGGGGCCGGGGACTCGGACCCCTGAGTCTGAAGGAGAAGGGTTGTGGGCATGGACTCCTGGGTCTGATGGAGGAGGGACTGTGGGCCTGGACTCCCCTGTCTGAGGGAGGAGGGGCTGCTGGGTCAGGGAGGAGGGGTCCATTACCGGAAGCCCTGTCCTCTTGGTGGTGACTGGGGTACACTGTATCTGACAAAGCATCTTCCGGGATTTCTGCACCTGGAGGAAAGTCTCTATCTGGTTTGTGCTCGCAGGGATTTGGGTGTCTTGCTGTCATGGTCTCTGCTGAGCTCCAGAGGCCCAGCTGACCTAACCTTTGGGAAGCCAGGGGTGTCATCGGGAGCTGGGTCGTTCCAGGAGTCGGGCTGGTGCCTTCCAGGCTCTATCCCAGCGACACCACGGTTTTTCCCTTGAGTGTCACAACTGCTTGTTCCCTGGATCTGTCTTGCGGCCCCTATGGGTGTCCTGCCTTGCTGGGCACACAGTGCGTGGGCCAGGCAAGGACTGACAGCTGTGCCCCTTGTGCCCAGGCCTGCATCGACGAGAACCTGGAGGTGGTACGCTTCTTGGTGGAGCAGGGGGCCACGGTGAACCAGGCAGACAATGAGGGCTGGACGCCCCTGCATGTGGCTGCCTCCTGCGGCTATCTGGACATCGCCAGGTGAGGCAGGGGAGGTAACGTGGGATCCCCTGGGGGCCGGAGCTCAGCCCCTCAGCCCTGACCTTCCCACCCCACCCCTGCCCCCAGGTACCTCCTGAGCCATGGGGCCAACATTGCCGCCGTCAACAGCGACGGGGACCTGCCCCTGGACTTGGCCGAGTCGGATGCCATGGAGGGGCTGCTGAAGGCGGAGATTGCCTTCCGAGGTGGGCCCCCGGGAGCGGACAGCCGGGGCTCCGCGGCCGGCCTCTGCTCATCCCGGGATTGTCGGACTTTCTGTGCTTCCGCTTCCTTTCCTGAGCAGTGGGAGTGTGAGTGTGTCCCCAGCCTTGCTCGGGACATGGAGTGACTGATTGTATATGGCGCTTGTACCGCCGCTGGGCACAGAATATGAGCCCAGCACTGGTGACCCCAGTCATCACCTTATCACTTGAGTAGGTGAGGAAATGAGGGGAGAGCCTTGTTCGGGGTCTCCTGGGTGAGATTGTCTACTCGTGGATTCAGTGCAGGGGTCTGGGGGATTGGTCATCTCATGCACAGGGTCAGTGTACCTCGGTGGTCTTTAATGTGGGGCCCAGGGCCCCCCAAAACTCTGCATATGGCTTCGTTCATATTTCTAGAGAGAATGTGTGTTGTTTCTAGCAAGTTCGCAGAGGGGCTTACGACTGAACATGCTCCCCCACCGGAGCAGCTGTCTGGGACCTGCTGATGCGTGGGGTGTGTGGGGAAGGCTGTGGCCTGATGGGTCTGGAAGGAGAGGACACGGGTGGGGGGCACTGGTCTGGGTGCTGCTATGAGCACAGGGCCTGGGCGGCTGCGGGCCCACGTGGCAGCTTCAGGGAGGCTGCTGTGCAGCAGGTACTGGACCGTTGAAGGGGACACCCAGGTCCCCGGCTGGGCTTGGGCAGGTTGGCTGCTGGCCCCGTGGAGGTGGAGGCCCCATGGAGGTGTAGGTGGGTGCCCTGCTGTGCTTGGCGGGGGTGGGGGTGGGTGCGCAGTGGGCAAAGCTGACCTGAGCCGAGCTTCCCTCTGCTCCTTGACTTTTGCTCTGAGATGCTTTGAGCTTGGAGAAAGGCTGGGGCAGCCTCGGGGTGCGCACGTGACCCTGACCGAGCTTCTCCAGGGTTCGGCCGCTCTGTGGAGCTGAGGTGTGAAGCCCGGTTGGCTCTCTCTGAAGGTGTACCGTCCGTGGGTTCTTTGGTGTTTCGAGTGTGCTGCGTCTGTCAGCCACCTGCTCTGGGGGCTTCAGTCACCCCACAGTAACCCCACAGTAACCCTTAGCCCACGGCCCCCGGCCCCGGGAGGCCTCTTAGCCCTCGGTGCCCATGTGTGTGCCCATCGTAGGTGTCTCATACAGATGGAATCACGTGCTAGAGATCCATCAGCTTGTCACGTTTTGGCACATCTGCAGTTGCCCTGCCTCTCCTCCCCCACTCTACATAAATAGCTCCCCCTTGCCCCGTTCCCGTTTTCGCCCTTCCTGGCTGCCTCCCTCTCTGCTCCTGGCCATCTCGAGAACGCGTTGCAGACTGTAACCCCCGTCCTGCCCTGGGAGCCAGAGTCTCCTCCAACAAGGACAACGGGATGTCACATTGTTACTCCTCTCTGGGTCTTGGGACCTTGAGGCTGTGCTGTTGATTGTGGTCCCCTCCTGTTCCGGAACCTCACGAGGCCGCACCCCGCCTGTCTTCGGTCCTCCCCTCGCCTTCCTCATCCAGCCTCGTGTCCGCGGCGTGTCCCTTGGCCTGCGGTGGGCTGCTGCTTCTCCAGGAGATTCAGGTCTGCATTTTGGGCCAGGAATTTCCTCAGGGTGTCACTCCGGGAGACATGTGCTGTGTGTCTGCCTTGTCGTTGTTGACCTTAGCCTTGAACCCCACATGGGCCTTGGCCAGGTGGCTCCAGTGTGGAGGCAAGAAGTAGTATGCGGGGGGATTCTGACAGCAGCTGCTGTGGGAGCCTGGCTCGGGCCGACAGGGCGTCCGTATGGCTGTGGGCACCCTGGCGATGTTCCCAGCCAAGTGTCCCTCGGCAGACAGACGGATAAGCAGTATGCGGTGTGTGCATACGATGGGGTAGTGTTCAGCCTCAAAAAGGCAAAAGATTCTGACACACTACAGTGTGAATGAGCCGCAGGGACGTTCTGCTCAGTGAGATAAGTCAGACACAAAGTACAAAGACCGGATGATTCTGCTTACCCGAGGAACAGGACTAAAGCAGTCATGTCTGTGGAGACAAAGAGGAACAGTGGGTTTCAGGGGCTGGCGGAGGGGGAAATGGGGAGTTGCTGTTTAATGAGGACTGGGTTTCAGTTTCTCTAGATGAGTGTTCTGGTGGTTGTACAAGTGCAAACGTACTTAATACCACTGAACTGCACGTTTAAAAAGGGGTTAAGATGGTAACTTTTGTGTGTGTTTTTACCATGGTTTAAAAAAAAAAAAAGCCAGTTTACAGGCTGTGTAACTGAAGTCCAGGAATTTTGCAGGCTTCAGGCAAGGGTTGATCCAGGGGTACAGCGTCAAACCAGTCACTGTACTGAACTCATTCTTAGACAGAGTCTCTCAGTGGAGTACGTGGCTCGGATTCTCACAGCTGAGCCTGATACTCCAGCTGAACCGGAGCTAGACTTACTCAGTAGTCTGAGCTGCCACTCTCGGTCTGAGCTTCCACTCTCGGTCTGAGCCAGCCCTGAGCCAGCCACTGGGGCAGGAGGGATGGGCGGTTATGGAGCACCACCAAGGGCGCAGTCTTGTTGGAGGCACACAGGAGAGAGAGTATATGCCCGGAAGGCCAGCAGCGGCCCTGCCATGCCGCACATGCTGCCCCCAGGCCTGGCCACAGGGCAGGCCTCAGGGACCTGCTCAGACAGTACTCCAGCCACTTTGCCCACAGGACTGGGCAGGAGAGGAGTATTTGGCAGGTCCACTCCTAAGCCACCTGACAGGCCCTCCCACCCTGGGGCGAGAACCTTCGTCTAGTTGTTAGCAGGCGTGAGAGGTGGGGGCCTGCACCAAAGGAAGAATGGATAAATAAGTAACCTGCGAATCCATGGACTGAGCGGGGCTGGCAAGCTTTCTCTGTGAGGAACCACATGGGAAGTATTTGAGACTTCGTGGGAGGTCCTGTCACGCTGCCACTGTCCCCTGTGGCTGCTTCCCCCATCACAGCAGGGGGCGATATGTGACTGGTGGGCATGCCCGTGTTCCAATAAAGCTTTATTTATAAACACAGAGGACTTCCACATTTGGCAAACTTTAGTGACAGGGAGTAGATCTGTGGGCTGTGGGGAGGGAGGTACAGGGAATGACTGCTTCACGGGTATGAGGTTTCCTTTTGGGATGATGGGAAAGTTCTGGAAAAGGAATGGGGGTCGATGGTTGCACATTGTAAATCTAAATGCCACTGAGTCGCACAGTTTAAAGTAGCAAAATTGGCCCGTTTTATGTTACCTTTATCTTGCCATGGCCACAACAAAAACAGTAAAACACCAAACAGGTTTGCCAACCCTGGTCAGGAGCTCCATCAGTGAACAGACAGATTTCAGCAAAAAAACAGATTGCAGGGGGATGTGTATGAGCATGCCCAAGGTTGAAGAGAAGGTCAGCAAGCCCCCAGCCCCGCCCCGCCCATTCCCTGCGCAGGTAAGGCCCACGGCCCTGTCATAGGCTGCAGGGGATTCCCCCTGAAGGAGTTGTGGCCGGAACCTGTCCCATAGCGCCCAGCACTCGCCTGGCTGTCCCACTCTGGCTGGGGCTTGCAGGTGGGCCCTCACCAGGCACACATTCCTGGGGCGGCTGCCCACAGCTGAGTCCCTGTGAACCAAAGCCGAGACCCTGAGGCACTCGGACTGGAGATGGGGCCCGAGTGCTCAGGGGCCAGCAGGTGGCGCAGCTGGGCCACCAGGTCGCCTCTGCTTTCTGCCGCTTCGGGGGCGCGCCTTCTGGGATCTGGCGTGGAGACTTAGAGCAGGAGGTTTACAAGGATGCGGAGGAAGGATAAAGCGGATGCCTGTGCAGGAGCCCGTCCGCGGCGGTGGTCACCTCGGGGGCCACAGGGTGTCTCTCTGTCATATTTGAGTTTTTCAAACCTAAGTGGTGGGGCCGTGGTTGCTCTTTGCCGGTGCTGTCCAGCAGAAAGCCAGCGTGAGCCGCAAGCAGAACAGATGTCTTAAGTAGGTGCAGTTAAAAAAGTAAAAAGAAACCGGTAAAATTAATTTTAATAATACGTTTTCTTTAAGGCCATATGTCCGAGACATTATCATGTTAACATTAATGAGTATAAAGAAAACTGTGCAGGGGAGCCTGGGGGGCTTAGTCCGTTAAGTGTCCAAGTCTCGGTGTCAGCTCAGGTCTTGATCTTGGGGTGGTGAGATTGGACCCCATGGGCTTGTGCTGAGCGTGGAGCCGGCTTGAGATATTTTTCTCTCCCTTTCCCTCTGCTCCTCCACCTGGCTCATGCTCACCTCACTCTCTCAAAAAAAAAGAAAAAAAAATCTATTCATGGGTTGTCGCACGCTCTCCCCTGCCCCCCACCAAAATCCAGTGTGTCCTTTACGTTCGTGACACCTCCGAGCTCGGGCTAGTGTGGCTCCAGAGCTCCGGCTCTGCATGTGGTCCATGGCTGTGGAGCAGGAAGGCCCGGCTCCATGCAGCGCTTCGGAGAGCATGAGAAACCCCAGCTGGAAAAGCAGAGACACCAACAGACTTGGGGGAGAGATGGAACGTTTCCTGGGAAAGGGAAGGACTGTTTCTGAGTCCTTTCTCAATGGGCTGTACCGCGCACACTGCGGACACCGGGGACGGTCGGCAGACACTGTTCCAGCCTCCACAAGGCTGCCTGTTTTGACCCCAAATCCGCTGATGTGTGAAGTGGCAGCTTGCCTTCCGCATCCGTGAGTGCGGGATGGCTTTCCTGTGAAACCAGAGGAAAGGGTGAACCTGACCAACAGAGAAGCCTGTTGGCCTCACCGCTTGTCCCAGGTGACAGTGCAGCTGTGAACGGGAGCAGCTCCTGGGGAGGAAAGCAGCTGTTGCCTCGGTGACACGGACCCTTGGCTTGGTGTACCCCGCTCACAGGCAGCAGAAGTGGTTAGGACAAAGTGCGTGGGGGTGCAGGGCTAAGCATTTTATGGGTGGTGCCCGGGAGAGTCGCATGTCATCAGACGCTGGGTTCGCTCTGTAAACTCCAGGCTTTATACTTAAAAATACCGGTAGGGGCGCCTGGGTGGCTCAGTGGATTAAGCCGCTGCCTTCGGCTCAGGTCATGATCCTAGAGGCCTGGGATCAAGCCCCACATCGGGCTCTCTGCTCGGCAGGGAGCCTGCTTCCCTTCCTCTCTCTGCCTACCTCTCTGCCTACTTGTGATCTCTCTCTCTCTCTGTCAAATTAAAAAAAAAAACAAAACTGTAAACGTAGCACTTCGGTTGAAATGGGAGGAGGCCTGCAATCCCCATTCTCCCCCCACCAGCAGCGACCTGGAGACCCAGTGGGGAAGTCCAGGTCCTTCGCGTCCCAGTGGAGCAGACAGATGGAGAAGGACAGGGCAGGGCCGCGCTGCCCTGTGCCTTCTGGAGCCCAAGGTGTGCGTCCCACCTGCTGCCCCTTCTTGTCCTCTCAGGTGTGGATGTGGAGGCGGCCAAACGGGCGGAGGAGGAGTTGCTGCTTCATGATACCAGGTGCTGGCTGAATGGGGGTGCCATGCCAGAGGCCCGGCATCCCCGCACGGGGGCCTCTGCCCTGCATGTGGCTGCTGCCAAGGGCTACATCGAAGTGATGAGGTGAGCTGGGCTGGCGGGGTGCTCCCTTTTCCCTGCTCCTTGACTTGGGCCCATCTGTTCCTTCTCGCCCTTCCGCTTCCCTGTGGACTTTTTAAGTTGGGTATATAGGCTGAGTATTTCCCTTTAAACACAGCCTTTGCTGTGTCCACAACTCCTGACGTCCAGCCTCTTCGTTGCCATTCAGTTTATTTTTTTTATTTTTATTTTTTTAAAGATTTTATTTATTTATTTGACAGAGAGAAATCACAAGTACACTGAGAGGCAGGCAGAGAGAGAGAGAGAAGGAAGCAGGCTCCCTGCTGAGCAGAGAGCCCGATGTGGGACTCGATCCCAGGACCCTGAGATCATGACCTGAGCCAAAGGCAGCGGCTTAACCCACTGAGCCACCCAGGCGCCCGCCATTCAGTTTAAAACATTTTCCAGCTTGTAGTCTTTCCTCCATGACCCATGGATTATCTGGAAGTGTGTCGTCCATTTCATGCAGATGCGTGGGATTTTCCGGTCAGAGTTTTGTTACTCCTTTCTGGGCTCGACTGCAGTGTGGTCAGGCAGCGGGTCCTCTCTGATTCCAGACTTCCGAAGTCCTCTGAGGTTTGCTTTAGACAGCAATACATGTGGGCTGGAGAGGAGTCGTGCTGTCAAGTATGGCGTTCTATGTAGGTCATTAGGCCAGCTTTGTAGTTATACTGTTTAAATCCTTTATATTCTTAGTGATTTTTTTTTTCTGTCTGCCTATTCTGCCAGTTACTATGAGAGGTGTAAAAAACATTTTTTTAGTTTTTTTTTTTTTAAGATTTTATGAAATTTCCACATCCAGCGTGGGACTCAGATTTACAACCCCGAGATGAAGAGTCATGTGCTCTACAGTTGAGGCAGCCAGGCATCCCCTAAACTTTTCTACTGTGTTCATGGATTTTGCTTGTTCACCCTTATGGCTCTAGCAGGCTTTATTTCTGTATTTCAAAGCCAGGTTATCTGGTGCGTATGTGTTTACACTGTGTGAACTTGAACGGTGCATGTTCCCTTGCTGCCGTCCTCCGCTGGCCCTTGTCCGTGCTTGGATGCCTCGCCCTTTTCTGTTGGGGTCGTTGGTTCCAGCTCTTATTCTCAAACTTCCTCTCCTCTCTTTGTGATTTGTACTTTATTTTTAGTCTGAAAGTGGAATAGAGACGAACCCTTCATCTCTGCTCACTTCCGTGTTGGATTTCAGGCAGGTCTTCTAGGGAGGCACTTAAGATGACCCCTAGTAGCTCCAGGCTCGTGTCCTGATGGCACACCTGCTCTGAAGGTAGAATGTTTTGTCCTCCATACTTAAAGCAAAAGATCAGGTCTGATGCTCGTGGGCCGCCATGGGCACCTGCCCGTCTCAGAGCTAGTCCCTTTGGTGAGGGGAATGGGATAATGTACATGGCCGTGCCCGGCATGCACTCAGCCCTTCCCTCTTCTGCCCATGTTTTCCATCTCTGAGTCTCAGGTGGCTGCTTCACCTCCTGCCATAGCGTCTGCATCCCAGATAGCAAGAAGGGAGAGAGGGGGAGAGGAGCAAGTGTCCATTTCCCTTTAGAAGAGCAACCCAGAAGGGACACACACACTTAATGCTCACACCCCATTTGTCAGACCACTTGGCATTTGCCCAGCATTACCCCATCCCAGTGACTCACCTGGCCACTCACAGCTGCCGCGGAGACTGGGACACTCCTCTGCAGCCAGGCGACAGTGTGTCCAGCCAGGAGTCGGCACTGTCCCGAGCAGGAGGAGAGGCCGTATTTGGGGCAGCCTCACTCTCTGAAATGCTTTGGATGCAGACATATTCTCTGAGTCTCATTCTCTGAGTTCGTTACCGCCCCTCAGAATGGCTCTGTTTACAGCTGGACCCATTGCACGTGTAGGACTATGTAACTGCCCGGCTCCTCCTTGGAGACGGACGGCAGGGTAGAGACATGCGGCAGGCAGCTGTTTGGCGACTCATGGAACATCTGCTGTGTGCCAGGCCGTCTTCTAGGGCTGGGGACCCATGGGCGAATGGGCCAGGTCTGGGCCCATGTGCGGCCCCCAGACAGGTGACCAGGGAAGCAGGCCACATCAGAGGGCCCTGTGTGCATGGAGGGCTGCCAGTCGCCACGCTGGGGACCTGGAGCTGGCTCCAGGTTCATCATACAAGGTTGAGCAGCCTCCGGGGGTGCTGGGAACACACCCACCACAGTCATGACAGCCGGCCCTGTGTGGCCATTGCCCAGTGTTCCCAGGGGGCCAGCACCATCCCTGGTTGACCACCTCAGGCCTAGAAGGATATAAACAGGGCAGTGGGGGAGTGAGCGTGTGAGCGGTGGCCTGGGGACAACTGGCGACTGACCATTTGAGACCCCCTCCCACACCCTGGGACAGAGTGCCGAAGGGGCGTCCTCGGGGAAGTAGCAGGTGCCCAGTGCGGTAAGGAGAGTGAGCTCTGGGAAGGTCAATGTTGAGATCAGCGGGGTATGCGGCGCTTTCATTCGGAAAGCCTCCTTGTGAAATAACACCCCCCCCCCATCGTCCTACTGTGCGCTGGCTCTTTCCCACGGCCTCGGCGCCTGGTGCCAGCCGTGTGCGCGGTGGCCCTGAGCCTGTAACCGTGCCTTCCCCACGTCCTGTGCTCTGAGATGCTGACGATCGCAGACTCACGGAAGCCAGGCTTCCTCAGCCTTCCCACTCATGGCGTGTGGACCAGATGAGCCTGTGCTGTGGGGCCGCCCTCCATGCCCTGGGATGTGTTGGTAACATCCCAGGCACGCACGCCCAGGTTGGGACAGCCAGTAGTGACTCTGGACACTGCCCAATGTCCCTGGTGGCCAGTATCCCCGTGGCTGGGACCCTCTGCAGGCCGGTTCCTAGAGCAGTACCGCCCCGAGGCTGCTCCTTCTGGGGCCTCAGCCTTTTCAGCGGCTCTGGGGCTGTCTGTCCCATGGTGGGGGGCGACGGTCAAGAGAGCAGCCCCTCTCCTGCAGGTGCCAGGAGCAGTGTTTTGGAGGCTGCCTGCTGGCAGGCAGAGCAGCCGCACACAAGGGCTCTCGGCCATGGGCCTGGGACCAGGTCAGTGCTGTCGTGGGCCCTGTGCCGCCAGCCGTGTGTCAGCCCTCGGTGTGGAAGCCCTATCTTGGTCCTTGACTCTCAGCTGTCCTGGCCCCCAGGCTGCTCCTTCAGGCTGGCTACGACCCTGAGCTCCGGGATGGGGATGGCTGGACCCCCCTGCACGCGGCGGCCCACTGGGGTGTGGAGGATGCCTGCCGCCTGCTGGCGGAGCATGGTGGGGGCATGGACTCGCTGACCCACGCGGTGAGGGCCAGGCGGCTTGGGGGCGGGGTGGGGCTGGGGGCTGGTAGGGGAGGGATTGTGGGGAAGGCCCGCTCACCTCCGCCGTCCTCCCCCTCCACCAGGGCCAGCGTCCCTGTGACCTGGCGGATGAAGAGGTGCTGAGTCTGTTGGAGGAGCTGGCCCGGAAGCAGGAGGATGTGAGTCTCGGGCACCCTCTGTCCCTGCAGCTGGCTGAGTGAGGCCCCCCTGCTCTGCCCCAGCAGTGACCAGCAGGAATAGGAGTCGTGGGGAGGGGATGGGGTCTGGGGCGGAGGCAGGGCCCCAGGCTCAGTCACACCTTGGGATAAGGATGAGGATTAACTGTCCCAGGCTCAGGGGACCGGCCTGAGCCTGGCCTTGTTGCTGGAATAATGCAGAGTAAAGGGATGAATGGCATGGCTTCTGGGCTCTGAAGCCTGGCTCAGCCATGGAATTGCTGTGTGAGCTCAGGCTGGTCACTGAACCCCTCTGGGCCTCTGTTTCCTCACCTCTGAAATGGGGATAACGGTGTGTGCAGCTTTATGAGGAGCTGTGTGGGGTATATGCTCTTCTATGACGGGCATGTACATTACTGAACGAGAATGTCTGGTCATTGCTCGGCAGATGGTAAGCTGTGCAGGTGGCCAGTGGCCTCTCCTGGGGGCCGGGCCCTATCCCAGAGCTTCCCATGAGCGGCAGGTAGATGGATGCACATCCCTCTGTTGGAAGGCTGGCCATGGTTCTGGCCTGGTGGGCAATGTGCATGGGTTGGGGGAAACAGCATATGCCAAGGCTGAGGGAGCATGAGGCAGGGGGGCCCTGGGTTGGGGGCCCAGCCGAAGGGCTTGACTGCCAGGTGGAGGAGCGGTGTGAGACTGAGGGTGAAGATGAAGGGGCCACACTGGGCTTTGTCGATGAGGCAGGGTCAGCCCTTGGCGAGGGGGAGCACAGATCTGTGTGTGCCTCCAGCCTGGAGGGAGTGCTTCCGCCAGCGGGGCTTGTGGGCCGGGCTGGGGTCTGGCGGACGTGGTGACTGGCTCTTCTAGGGGAGGAACCATTGTGCAGAGGCTAGGCTTGTGCCCAGCGAGCCATAGAGAGGGGGCTCCTGGGGCGGAGGACCAGGCCAGTGTCCTGGGCGAGCAGGGCTTCCTGGGAGGAAAGAGCCTTTCTGGCGATGAGCCCAGAGGTGGCTGTGAGAGCTTGAGGGACCCAGACACCACACAGCCACCTGCGCAACACCCTGATGAGCCCACAGACCCTCCACGCGCACCCCTGGAGCAGAGCGCATCATGTCTAGAGCATTCTCGAGTTCAGACAAGCAGAGTACTGCATGCTGGGCTGGACGCGGGCGCTGCGGGGCCTCCCAGCAGCCTGCTTTCTCCCCTCACAGCTGCGGAACCAGAAGGAGGCCTCCCAGAGCAGGAGCCAGGAGCCCCAGGGGCCTTCCAGCAGCAAACACCGAAGGTAGTAGGCGGGCGCCTGGATGGGTGTGCTGGGGTCTCTTGGGGCTTAGACCCCGACACCCTCCTCTTCCTACCAGGAGCTCTGTGTGTCGCCTGAGCAGCCGAGAGAAGATCTCCCTCCAGGATCTGTCCAAAGAGCGCCGGCCTGGGGGTGCAGGGGGGCCCCCAATACAGGACGAGGATGAGGGAGAAGAAGGCCTCACAGGTGGGGGCCGGAGTCTGGGTTTTTGGATCTAGGAAGAGGGAGCTGGAACCTGGACTCCTGGGTCTGAGGGAGAAGGGGGTTATGGGCCTGACTTCTAGGTCTAAGGGAGGAGAGGGCTGGGGGTCTGGACTCCTGGGTCTGAGGGAGAAGGAGGCTGTGGGCCTGACTTCTAGGTCTAAGGGAGGAGGGGGCTAGGGGCTGGACTCCAGGATCTGAGGGGGACTGGGGCTGGAGTCCTGGTCTGAGGGGTGGGGAGCTGGGGGGCTGAGAGACAACCGGCATCTCCATTTTCCTGTGCCACAGGGCCACCCTCTCCAGAATCCAGAGCTCTCAATGGAGTGTCTTCCCCGCCACCCCCTGGCACTCAGGGCCCCATGGTGAGTCTGGGTGCCCTAGAGGGTGATGCTAACTTGGGAAGGGCAGGGAGGGATGCCATGAACTCTGCAACTCTCTCTCAGGGTATGTAGGGTGAAGATTAGTTTCCAGAGTTCCCCCGACCAACTGTCTGCTTCTTTCTGGTGGCAGCCTCAGGGGCTGATGGGAGTTGTGGTTTGTGTGGTCCTTCTGGGGTGACACTTGAAGAATTGGGGAAGGATCCTCTGTGTAACGGAGACCTTTCTCCTCCCCAGCCCCCAGAGGAGGCCCCCTTCTCCAGGCGCTTTGGCCTCCAGAAGACAGGCAGCTCTGGGACCCTGGGGCCCACAGATAGGCAGGGGGCCGAGGGCACCCCTGGGGCTGCGCTGCAGCGCTCAGCTTCCTCCTCGAGGCTGGAAGGGAGCTCTGCTCAGGTGAGTGGGGTGAGGGGTGGGAGACTGAGCCCTGACTAGAGGAGAAAGTCCACCCCGATCTTGGCCTCTTTCCCCAGGCCAAGGAGCCCCGTCTGGCCAGAATTATGCCGACGCCCTCCCGCAAGCTGCCGGAGCCCTCCGCCTTGTGAGTAGCAGCCTAGGGCCTGGGCTGTCGGGGTGGGAGGCAGGTCTGGGGTCCACCCTCGTCAGCATGACCCTCAGCAAGTCCCTTTGCTCTCTGAGGTCTCTGCCTGCCATCGCTCTCGGGCTCTGTTTTCCTCCAGTGCATCAAGTAAAGCTCACTGTTAATCTTTCAAGGTCACAGTGACAGGACCTCCTGTTGCCTCTGGCTGTACCTCCTGCCCCCTTCCTTCCTGATGCAGACGTGCTCCTGCCCCAGGGCCTTGGCTCTGCAGCCCTTTCCTTCACTCCAGAGTCCTTTAGCCTTCTAGCATAGCATAGGACGTACATGAGTTTTTACGCTTTGTGTTTGTTCTGCATCTTTTAATGTTGGACTCTTGGGGGCAGAGGGACTTGGCTTCTGCTCACCAATGCATCTCCAGCACCTGCCACGTAACTCGAGTTTGAGTAAAATTTGCTGGATGCCTGAATTCACACAGGTTTGAGATCTCTAGGCGTCCTCCCTCAGCTAACCACTCTCCTCCCTCTAGGATTTCAGAGCCTGAATCCCCGGTGAAGCCCAGTGTCCCTGTAGCCTCCACAGCGCCCCCAGCTGACTCCCGGGACCGGCGGAGGTGAAGAGGCAGCGGGTGGGAAGCCCCTTTTTCCCTGCTGGGAAGAACTGCATGGCCTGGGCCTGGGTCCCCACGCCTCCGGCAGGCCCTCTCTAGAGGGGGCATTTGTCCCAGGGTTGGCTGTGAGTTGGAAGTTCCTTGAAGAGTGTCAGCCATGAGAGGGGAACAGGGTTCAAAGGACCCTCCTTGAGGTTGGGACCTTTCACTCAGGTCCTACCAGATGCCGGTGCGGGATGAGGAGTCTGAATCCCAGCGGAAGGCTCGATCTCGCCTCATGCGCCAGTCTCGGAGATCCACACAGGTGGGGGTGTGGGCTGAGGCCTGGACTCCTGGGTCTGAGGGAGGAGGGGGCTGGGGGTCTGGACTCCTGGGTCTGAGGGAGGAGGGGCTGGGGCCTCAGCTTGGAGATCCCTGACTGTCCCCACTCTGCCAGGGTGTGACTCTGACCGATCTGAAGGAAGCGGAGAAGGTAGCAGGGAAGGCCCCAGAGCCGGAGAAGTCGTGCCTGCAGAGCCTGGTGAGAGGGGTCGGGAAGCAGGCACAGGGTGGTGGAAGATGGCTTTGGCTTCTGACCTCCCTGATCCTCTCCTCCAGGACCCATCTCGGCGACCCCGAGTCCCTGGGGTGGAGAACTCTGATGGTCCTGCCCCGAGAGGTGAGGTCTGGTCTCTGGGAGGTGGTCCTCCTGCCCTCTGGCCCTTCCAGCGCTCCTGCTGCAGTGTTTTCTGGGGGGTCGGGCTAAGGACCCTGACCCTGCAGGAAGGGAGGCCCCTCCACAGGTTTCTGGACTGATTTCTGTCCGTCCCCCTAGCAGAGGAGCCTGACGGGCAGGGGCAGGGACCACAGGCCACCAAGGAGCATCGCAGAGTCGGCAAGGAGTGGAGGGGGCTTGCAGAGGTGAGGGGTGGGGCCTGGGTGGGCCTTGGAGGCAGGGTGGTGGGCCAGACTTCCCTCCTGGCATCAGGCTGAACTCCACCTCCACCCGCAGGGGGAGGAGGCAGAGCCGGCCGACCGCAGCCCAGACTCCAGGTACAGGGTTGGCCGGGAAGGGTTTGGGCTGTCTGCAGGGCTGTCGAGAGCCCCGCTGACGCCCGGCCCGCCTCCGCCCCAGCACTTCAGAGGGCGGCCCATCACCTTGCAGACAGCGGGACCCCGAACCAGCCTCGGAAGAGCCCGATGGAGGCTTCAGGAAGGTTTGCAGACACCCCCCCAAGTCGGCCTCTGTCCCTGTTGCCCCCTGTCTGTGGCTCTGCCTGCCACACATCCCTGCACTGCCACCCCACAGCCTAGGGGCTGGCAGGCCTGACCCTGTCCCTCCCCCCGGGCCCCCAGCTATACTCAGAGCTGCGCAGCGAGAACGAGCGGCTTCGCGAGGCCCTGACGGAGACCACGCTGCGCCTGGCACAGCTCAAGGTGGAGCTGGAGCGCGCCACGCAGGTGCGGCCGTGGTCTGTGCTCCCCGGGCATGCCATGCGGGCTCAGCACCCGCCGCTGGGCAGGGAAGCCCGAGCGACAGAGCGAGGGGGGACCGGGTCGGGGTGGGGTGGATCCTTGGGGGCGGGCTGGGTGGTGAGGGATGGGGCCCTCCAGAGCCTGGGCAGCTGTCCACCTCCTGGACTTTGTGGTTTGGACATTTGTCTTTCTTCTGTTCTCACCAGAGGCAGGAGCGCTTCGCAGAGAGACCGGCCCTCCTGGAGCTGGAGAGATTCGTGAGTAGGGGCTGCTGGAGCGGGGCCTGGTGTGGCCTCAGCCTTACAAACCACTGTGGGCCTGCAGAAGGCCACACTGACCCAACCTGGCCTTCTGACCTCTGCCCTTCCCAGCCTTAATGGCTGTTGGCCCTCCCCAACCCCTGGTCCCTGGGCCTCATGCCTCCTGTTGGTTCCAGGAGCGCAGGGCCCTGGAGAGAAAGGCAGCCGAGCTCGAGGAGGAGCTAAAGGTGAGTACTAAGGGGGCGCCGTGGGCAGGGGGTTCCACTGGCCCGGGCCCCCGGCTGACCACTCTCTGCCACTCCTCTCCCACAGGCCCTGTCCGATCTCCGGGCTGACAACCAGAGGCTCAAGGATGAAAACGCAGCCCTGATCCGCGTCATCAGCAAACTCTCTAAGTGACTCTGGAGAAGGACCTTCCCCCTTACCCGTATTTATCCAGCTGCTTCTGCCACACGCATCCCTTCCCCTGTGTGAGCACGAGTGACAGGGCTCCCAGGGGGTCTCTGAGAAGCCATAGCCTCCCTTCGGGGCCTCCAGACTGTGAGGGGAGTACAGAGTCCCCAGGAGCCAAGGGGGGCCCCTGAGGCCAGGATGGAGGCAACAGGCCGAGCCAGGTAGGGGGATGTTGCTGAGGGGGGCTCGGGGCTGGAGGTGGGACCAGGGAGGAACCAAGGACCAGGAAGTGCCAGGACCAGTAGCCAGGACCAGAGTGGCCACCAGAGGTGCCCCTCTCACGTGTGATGCCACCCCAGTCACCCCTCCCATTCCTGAACAGGGATCCGAGAGTGCCAAGAGTCCCGCCCGCCCGGGCCAGGCGGGGCTGTATATAGGGTCCGTGTGCAATAGGGAGGGAGGTCTCTATTTTTTGCTGCCCCCTCCCCGCCCACTGTCAGGGGCAGGGGGAGAAGATATTTTCAAGACAAAGCACAGGCACCACAAATAAAAGTCGTGAAGTTGCTGCCCAGTGACTGTGTCCCTGGGGTGGGGGGGTCGGTGTGCAGTGCTTCCCTGTGCCTCTGTGTGTGTCCCTGGCCAGACCCCTGGAGTGCAGGGGTGGGGTGCCGGGGGTGCATGGGAAGGGCTTGCAGGGAGGGGGGCCACCTCGAGCCATGGCCCCGAACCAGGGCTGCTGCGGTAGCCACAGGCAGGAATGCGCAGCTGGCCCAGAGGCCTGGGCTCACCAGTGCTCCTGAAACAAATTTGAGCCAACTGCCAACACTGATCTTAAAAACGCTAGATTTGGGCTTTTTTGGCTATTTGAATGGGGTAGTAGGACCTCTTCGTCCAGCACGGTCACAGGTGGCTGGGGCTGGACACGAGGTGGGGGCGTTCTTTCCTGGTCATGTTCTCCTTTCCGGACCCCGTCCTACCTCCTGATGCTGTGGTAGTGAAGGAATGGGAAAGACCTGACGTGTGAGAAGAGGAGGGGACTGTGGGGGGTGGGGCAGGGGCATCTGTGTGCCCACAGGATTGTGGACTAGCAGCTCTGGGTCAGCCCTCCGGAAAGCTGGCAGGGGCAGATACTTGCAGGTGTCAGGGAGGGAGCCGGGCAGGTTGTCAGGGAACAGCAGGGACGGAGTCTGTAGGGCAGAGATGTACCTGAAATGTGGAGACGAAGGAAGCAGCCTGTGTGGCCAGAGAGAGACAGGAGGGATGAGGTTGGAGGTGACGGCCAGCTGTGTCGGAATGGCCCCGGTGAGGTGGGACCTAGGCTTTAACAGGTCCCTTTGGCTGCTGCATTGACAACAGTCTGGGGGATGACAGGGACGGAAAGGGGGGGCCTAGCTGCTATGATCTCAGCAAGAAGTGGGGGTGGCTGGAGATGGTGAGAGACCGCGAAACTCTGGGAACGGTGGAGGGGACAATAGCCTGCAGATCCTGACAGGCAGATTGTGATAGGATAGGGCGTGGGTCTGCTTTGCTCCAACCCTGCATCTTGCATTTTATCTGGTGGGTTATGGGGGGGGGGCAGCAGAGGTGGGGGGGGCAGAGGGGAACAGAATCAGAACTCCTGCGTGCCCAGGGCTGGGTCTGAGCTCATCTGATCTTGGAGGGCAGCCTGGGGGTCTTAGGTAGAAGCTCGCAGGAACTAGGTTGGGGGGAGGGGAGGCTTGGCAGTGGGCATCTTGGGGACACAGAAGTGATCACAGGTCGAGGAGGAAAGGGCCATCTTCCTAAAGCTAGAGGGGCATCCAGTCTGAATGAGGGAAAACCTGTCCTAAACCAGCGGTGCTCACGGTCTGGACCATGGGAAAAGGAGCTGGCTGTCCCTGACAATTGTCCCCTTACAGGAGAACAGTGGCCAGGAAGCCTGTGGCACATGCAAAAGTCAGGCCTCCTTTGTGGCGGGGCCCTCAGCAGTTGGTGGGGATGGAGGGGAGAGGGCACTGGGAGAGGACAGGCTTCTCTGAAGTGGGTGTTTGAGCTGCAGCAGGGAGGCTGATGAGCTGCTCACCAGGCAGCCGAGAGCACGCCAGAGCCCAGTGGCTGAGGGGTCCTGGGGGTGTTTGAGGAGGGAAGGGCCAGAGTGCAGGAGGCAGGGGGAGGGGATGAGGTAGGGTAGGGACCAAACCTCTCAAGGCCTTAAACGTGAGGCGCTGGGCTAAGGTGGCCTTGGGGAGCCAGGGAAGGAGACTGGGTGTTCAAAGCTCTGTCTGGACTAGAGAACTGGCCAGCAGGGGAAGAGGAAGCCTGAGAAAGAAACCAGAAAAGGTAGGGACCTGGACCTGGGCTGAAGGGCAGGTTGCTGGACCCCCTGGTGGCCGCCTAGAGAAGGGAAACAGTTGACAATGCCTGGGAAGAGGAGGCTGTTTATGGTCTGGGTGGCGTCTCACAGTGGGCAGGGCACCCGAGTGTGCCCCCACCCACCCCGCTCCTGGCCAGTCCCCTCACTCGGGAGACTCCACGGGGTTGAGGGAAGACCAGAGGCGGAACAGGTCTGGAGCCTTTGCCAGGGGTCATCTTCTGTGGGTGGGGGTAGTCTGCAGAGTCCGTTCTCCCACGGGGCTGCCTCGAAACTTCGAGCAGAGCCACTGGGTGTGGTCAGATAACCTCTGTTTCCAGGTCGCCTTCCACCTTCTTCTTCTGCTTCTCCATTACCGCCTCCAGCTCTGATACTTCCTCTTTGTCCTGGAGGGCGGGGTGGAAAGCAGAAGCCTGGCCTCAGAGCCCTGGGCGCCCACCCAGGCCCCGGCCAGGGACAGCAACGGCTCACCTCCAGCAGCGCGCGCTGCACGGTGACCTGGCTGTACACACGGGCTCCCTCCTCTGGGCTCACGGCCCGCAGCTCCTCCTTCTGCAGCGTGAAGAGCTGCGCGCCTGTCAGCACGCCCAGCGCCTCCACGGTCCTGAGCAGAGCCGAGGAAGAGCGGTCAGCCCCCGTCCATCCCCGCTTCAGCCCCTCAGCCCCCCAATCACGTCCCTGCTGCCTAGCAGCTGTCCAATCACAACGGCGTTCTTGCGCCAGCTTCCCTCCCCCGCCCCGTCCTGCGGTGGCAGCGTGCGCCCGGCTTTCCACGGAGGCCGGAGCTCCCTGGCCACACCCATGCAAACCTGGGCCAGTAGGGCACCCAGACACACCCCATCTCAGGGTCCCCAGCTGGCGGCAGGCACTCACTGGGCGCTAAATCCCTTGGTCTGCAGCCAGGCGCGGACCTCGGCGGTGTCGGAGTGCGGGCTGAGCTGGGGCTCCAGGGCGCGGGGACCCGGGGCTGCGCGGCTGGGGCCGGAGCGGCCCTGGGCCAGGCGTGCCTGCAGCTCCTCGTTGACACACAGCATCTGGGAGAATCTCTCTGCAGGCAGAAAACCGGGAGGGAGCGTGGATTCAGGATGAAGGGTCCCGGGGCCTGAGGGGCCCAGATCTCCACCATCCTCAGGATGGGTTGGGAGTCTGGTTCCTCTTTTTGAGCCTTGGCTCCCTGCACCCGAAAGCGAGGACAAGGACGGATTCCTGGAAGGGGTGCCCCCACCACTCACCCTTCTCTCTGGGGTCCAGGTTGAGGTTATCACAACTGTCCCAATGGGGCCGAGACGAGGTAGGAGCTGAGGCCGGCGCTGGTGCATGATGGGGAGTGCTAGCCGCCTAGAGAGGGGGGTCAGAGCACTGAGTCCCAGCCCCTCCACCTTCCAGAGGTCAATTTCTGAGCACTACCCCCCCCCCGCCCCCTGTGCCCTTAGCACCTGATCCTCACATCCCTCCTTCCCTTAAGCCCTAGGAGTCTGCCCTGGCTCACCAGGCTGCCGGAAGGGCTGTGGCTGCAACTTCCCCGGGGTCGCAGGTGGGGTGTCAGGATATTATAGGGCACGTATCCTTCCTGCCCTTGCTGGTCCCGAACCTTCCACCACTTGCGCCTGTCATCCAGGACCTGAGAGAGGTAGGAGAGGAGGGCTCAGAGCCTGGGTCTGCAGCTAGGGCTGAGCCCCTGCAGTCCCTGGGGCCTACACCCCCTCACCTCCAGCACATCCTGCTGCTTGACCGACAGCTCACTGCTGTTGCGGGCCTGGAAGTCGTAATTACACAGCACCCACTTCCCGTCCGGCTGCGGCTCAGCCTCCGGCTCTGGGTCTTGGTGACTGTGGAGCAGGAGAGTTGGGGATAAGGAGGTAGCTGGTCCCGCTGCTTGGGCAGTAGGGTACTGGTGTGAGCTGGGGTTAGAGCCAAGCAGGGGTAGGGCAGGGGCCAGGTTAATACTGTTAATAAAGACTTGAAATGAGAACGACATCTCGAATGCATTTTGCTCCTTCTGTACCTGGCTCCCAGCTTGAAAGCACATGATAGGAGTACTAACATCACCTCCATCTGACAGATGAGAACAGTAAGGCTCAGAGAAAATCACTTGCTCCCCAGCTGCTGTTTATTGAGCACCTCCTGTGTACTGGGTTCTGGCTTAGGAGGACCCATAGTTACAACACAGTGGTTACCTGTTTGTTGACTTCCAGCACAAACTCGGTGCCAGCCCTGGTCAAAGACTTCACGTGTATTGGCTAATCTGGCTTTTGACCCAGCCCCTGCTATAACCCTGACCTTGGACTCCCTTCTCCACTCCCACACTTTCCTCCTCCACTCCCGACCCTATTATTTTCTATTTTACAGATGAGAAAGTGGAAGAACGAGAGAAAGAGGCACGATGGTGTCAAGTCACAGAGCAAGAAAGAGGCATTGGCCAGACTGAGGGAGACCCAGGCAGGCTAGCCCCAGAGTCCGTGTCCTGAGTAATTCTGGCCACACGGTGCGGGCCACTGGGGGTGAGCCTGAGCTACCAGGGCAGCTCTGACCGGCTTGCCTATAGTACCTCCTAGATTTCTAACTCCTCCAAGAAGGGATTATTATTCTCGGTTTCTCTGAACTGGAAACTCAAAGAAGGGAAGTCAAAAGCTGGGGATGTGGGGCGTCTGGGTGGCTCAGTCAGCTAAGTGTCTGTTCAGTTTAGGTCATGGTCCCAGGGTCCTAGGATCCAGATCCGCATGGGGCTCCCTGCTGAGCAAGGAGCCCGATTCTCCCTCTCCCTATCACTCTTCCTGCTTGTGCGGTCTCTGTCAAATAAATAAATAAAATCTTAAAAAAAAAAAAAAAAAAAAAGCTGGAGTTGTCAAGCCCAAGATTCAGAAGCACAGGGAATGGGTGAAGTTCTGCGAGACCAGGCAGCCGGCGGGGGCGGGACATGATGTTGGCTCTGATCCCCCAGGAAGAGGGACCCCAGCCCGGATCAGGCCTACCTGTGCAAAGGAGAGGGGGGGTCTTCAGGGCCGGCGCCCCCTGTGGGGCTGGCAGCTCCCAGCGCGCTGTCCTTGCTGAGACCCTGCCAGGCCCCCGCCAGACCCCCCTTCCGCTCTTGCAGCTCCGCTGCTTGGTCGTCGTCTCATCCCACGAAGCTTCCCTCGCATCCATCCTCAACTTGCTCAAGGGCCCTAGAGTCCTGGCTTCTCCATGCCCCTTCTGTGCCCCCACTGCTTTTTGGAGTCAGGGACTCAGACCCCCAGCTCTTTCCTTTCCCAGAGATTTGGAGTCCAGCTCTCAGATCTTAATTTCCCCCACCTTCTAACCGCTGCCTGACACCCTGTAGGAATGGAGACAACTGCTTTCCACAGGCCTTGGGAAAGTGTGGGTCTGGCCTCCCCGTGGCTGCCTCTTTCAGGGGCCCAGAAATACTACCACTTCCTAACTTCCCCAGAAACGTGCCCCATGACTCTTGAAGGCCCAGGTCTTCTCTGAATCTCCAAGGTCCCATGCACCAGACTTGAGCTCTTCTTCAAAACTCAAATGCCCAAACCCCCAGTCTCTTCCCTCTGACACCTGGGGTGCTCTTCTTAGAGGCCCAGACAGGGAGCTTCCCTGGCCCTGGGAAACCAAACTGCCATCTCCCAGCCTCTCAGACTTGACCCACTCCCAGCCCCCTCCTCCCTCAGACCTGCAAACTGGGCCCTCCTCCCTTGGACCCCTTAGTCTGGGCCCTGCCCCCTCCCTCCCTTCTCCCCCCTCTCCCAGCCCTGGCCCTCCCTCCTTACCACCTCACCCACCTGTGACAAGCCAGAGAGACGGAAGGAAAGACAAAAAAGGAGTGGAGTTAGTGCCTGGAACCCCCAGGATGCACCCCTCCTTGACCCCACCTGTTTCTCCTTGGGGGGAGTGGGACACTCACCCATTGACAGCGACCTGGGGCACACTTTGCTGCAGGAGAGAGGAGAGGAGAGTGGCAGCTCAGGCAGGGCCAGACTAAGGCACCCAGCCCCATTGCGCCCCTGGGGGAGTGCGTGGCTCTCCAGGGAGCCTTACCTGCTGGCGCTGCCGTTCGTGCTGCAGCTGTTTCTCCACAGGGTCTTCCCAGGCTCGGCCCTGCGGGTCGGTGGCTGGGGGCTCCCAGCCACTGGAGAACTCAGGGCTGTATGGGGATCCCTCCTCTGGGGGCAGCTCCAACCTGCGGCCATGGGGCTGAGGGCTCAGGGACCTAGTCTGGGCCCGAGCCCTATGATTAACCTCAGGTTTTCCCCAGCCTGCACCCCGGGTGTAAGCGCCGCTCCTCCAACCTCACGGCCCCACACTTGAGCTTCAACCACCCCCCGCACCCCCATCGACTGTGCTAGTAAATACACCGATTTCGCTCAAATGCTGCGGGGGCCTCTGAATCTCCCCGATTCTGCACCCATCCCACCCCCTCCCCTCAGTCCGGTTCTGCTCTCACCCCTCCCCCCCAGACTCGCTGCCTCCCAGCGCAGACGGCACCCCTTTCTCAAATCTACAGGTCCCACAACTCTCCGCGGAGGCCCGCCTTTCCTGTTGCGATTGGAGCTGGGGTTCAAGCTGCGACCCCTGCCCCGCACGAATGTCTGCCCCTCCCACCCCGTGGGCTCCCGCCATTTGTCCCAGCTTCTGCGGCAGCCTCTGTCTTGCCAGCCGAGCCCCGCGAGCCCCGCGGCAACCCTTCCCCCGCCTTCCAGCCCCCCACCCCCGCCTCACCCCGGGCGGGTCCACGAGTCCCCAAGCGATGTCCAGAGCGCATTCTCACGTGGGGTGAGGTGGTCGCGCAGCAGTGCCACCGCCTCGGACGTCAGGTGCGGCCGCCGCACTTCACTTGCGAATCGAGGGCCACCCGATGTGTCCACAACCTGCCCGGGGTGCAGGAGTGAGCGACCCACTTCACCCCCACCCCCACCCAAAGTCGCGCCCCTTCTTTCCACTGCAGGGGGCCCGCAGGGCCGCGGCTCTCACCAGTTGCAGCGGCCCGAACAGGAAGTGCAGCAGCTCTGGGGACGAGGGGTTGGCGATGTTGTCGCGCAACCGGGCCTGCGGGACGGGAGGTGCCAGGTTAGCGCTCGCGCCGGTGGGTTCGCCATACCCCTGCCCTGCGACGGCCGGGGTTCACGCGTTCTCACCAGCAGGCTGAAGGTGTACTTGATTTTCTGAAGCACGTCGGTGTACTCGGCCTCGGAGGGGGGCTTGGCCCGAAGTGTCAGGAGACCCTCTGTGGGGAGGGGAGGCAGGTGCAGGGACAAAGAGACAGCACCCTCAGAGATCCCCAGGCAAGGGGAGTCACCCCTGGCCAGGGGGTGTGTGGGGAGACCCTAGGGCGAGGGAAGAGGTTTGGGAGTGACTGGAGGCTCAGGATCCCGCTTGGGAGCGCCTCTCACCCCCAGCCTCCCGGCGCCGGGTCCTGCGGCCGCGCTCTCGGTGCTCCAACACACGGGCTGCCTCCGCAGATTTCTGCAGCCTCGACACAAAACTCTCCACGTCGTCGAACACATGGTTCAGGATGTCCTGGGGGAGAGAGCCGGGGACTCAGGGATGTGGAGTCCTGGCCGCTCATCACCCCAAAGCTCTCAGGTCCAGAGCCTGGACACCCTCCCGGGCCAGGTCACGCCCTCTGCTGCCAAGCCCTATCCCCATATTCCAGTCGCCGTCGGCCACTCCCCGAGGAGTCTGACACGCCCACCGCCCCCCAGCAAAGCCCCACTCCTAGGAGCTGGGACTCACTCCCCACAGCGGGTCCCGCCTCCAGGCCCAGGCCCACCCCACTCACCACGTCCCGCTCCGCCTGCAGACTGGCCAGCTCCGGACCGCGGGGGCCCAGATCCGGGGAGGCCGGGTCAGGGCTGCCCGCGGTCCCGGCCAGGCCGGGCCTCTGCGACTCTTCCGCTTCGGGGATGGGTTCCGCCTGGGAGTGCCCCCGGCCGGCGCTCACCGTGCTAATGACCGCTCGGACCGATGGGCGGCGCTGCAGGGGAGGGGTCTCGGCCACTGGCGAGGGGCGGCGCTGCAGCTCCTCTTGCGTGGCCCTGCGGAGGGACAAGGGGAAGCAGCCTGGGTCCGTTGGGGGGATAGGGCAGCCGACGAAGTTGGGCCTAAAACTGAGACACTATGGTCAGCTGAGCCAAACCTGGGACAGGGAGAAATCGGAGGTAAGGGGAAGGGGAACGCCCCTCTGGAGAGAAACTGAAGCCCGAGGGAGGAGAAACCGAGGACCAAAATTAGAATAAGTCGTTTTGGAGAGCGGGTACACTTGTCTGTATGCTACGGGGGAACTCGAACCAGGCTTTGACTCCAAAACTCGTGCTGTGCCAGGCTACGGGGATCTGCTCATTTGTCGGAGGGAGACCAAGGCCGGGGGGAGGGGGAGACCGGGG
>NC_081573.1:10196221-10210302 GCF_022355385.1 Mustela nigripes | reverse complement strand
GACCGAGGCGGCGGTGGGGGAGGGGAGAGACCGTGGCGGTGGTGGGGGAGGGGGGAGACCGAGGCGGCGGGGGGAGGGGGGAGGAGGAGGAAGGGAGAAAACCGAGGCGGGGGTTGGGGAAGCTGGCCTCCCAGAGATCCTACCGTCCTCCTCTTCTCCCCCAGCTTCCAGCCCAGCACCCTCACCTGAGCGCCGCCGGCCTGCGCTCCCCGCGGCCCGACCGGTAGTCGTGCAGAGCCCCCTGGATGTCCTCGCGGATCAGCTCCGCCTGCCAATGGTGCTGTCAGGCCAGGTCCCCACCCCGCCTACCGCGTACCGCGTACCCCGGCATCGGCCCCGAGGATGGGATCCCTGGCTGGGCGCCAGACCCCCTCCAGTCAGGGCGCCCCACACACGCCCACGCCCTGAACACTAGCCCGCACTGCACCTCTGCCTCGGCCCTAGGCCTCTCGTCAGGCCCAGAGGCCGGTTCCGGTGTTGCCTCGGCCCTAGACCATACCCGCCTCCAGGTCCCGCCGCTCCCTGACCCTCTCCCCCACGTGCTGTCGTGCTCTGTCCCGGATGCTCGGTTCCATTTCGTCACGTTCTATCGCGAACCGGTCCAGCTGTCCTCAAAACCCCCTCCCTCCCAGAACTTTCCAGGCCCCGCCCCCTCAACTGGCCCCGCCCCAGTCCCCACCCCACCTGCGCACCAGCCCGGCTCTCGGAATCCACAGGGTCCCTGCCCCGTCCCAGTGGCCTGGCTTCTCCCGACCTGGCGGGCTCACCCCGAGACGCAGGCCCTGGAAGAAGTGCACGTCGGGGTGTGTGCGCTCGGGCTCCTGGCACACGAGCAGCAGCAGCGAGCGGCTCCGGCCGGGTGGCAGCACCGCGTCGCAGCGCACGATGGCACCCAGCGGGTACAACTCCAGCTCCTCCTGCGGGCCGGGACACGGCGGGCAAACTGAGGCCCAGAGCTGCGGGGACTCAATGGGGACAGCAGTGCCCGCGGGTACAGAGACACTGCTCAGGCAGCCGCTCGTGGTTGGGGGTTCCGGACGGTGGCCCCGCTGTACTGGGGGTTTCCAGATAGCGCCCCAGTTTAATAGAGGAACTAAGGATGCTTGAAAAAGGAGCGGAGATCTCTCCCAAAGTTCCCAGAGAAAGGATATGTAAGGGACAGGATTCACACTCAGAAGTTCCTGGGGTCAAGTCTCTGGGCCTCCCCCCACTCCCGCCAGCCGCTTCTGCTACACACGTGTCCCCTGGCACCTTGGACATGGGGTCAAGCAGTGTGACATGGTCCGGAGACACACGCAGCAGCATCTCTTGGGCCCAGATGCGGCCCTGGCTGTCCATGACGGCCAGCTTCCGCGAGGCGTCCTCCACGGTGTGCACGCCATCCTCCTCACCCAGGCAGAACGTCACCAGGTGCTGGCACGTCGCGGAGAAAGCAGGGAGTCCCAGGAGGACCCCGGGGTGGGGGGCTCATATCAGCCTTTCCACCGGAGACTAAACACCATTCCTGAAAGCCTTCCCGATCTCGGGCTCCACCAATGGGGCCCCTCCCAGGGCCCTGAGTTTTGCTTTCATCTGAGCCACCAGCACCTGAGTCCAGCTTCCCCGAACACTGGAGGCTCCTTGAAGGCACTGGTTCTGTCCAGTCCCCTCTAAGCTCCTCTGCCTCCGTTAGAGCACCGGGCACACTTGGTCTGAGCCGTCCTCACACAGGTGTACCTAATGTTTGTCCCCATGGCCTGACTGTCCAGCACAGACTCAAGTGGAAGGGACTTCCTCTGACAAATGCCCACTTCTGAGGCGGGGGGCAGGAACAGCCCATCTTGCAAATGAGCAAACTCAGTTTCCCGGTTTCCTTCTGCTTTCAACACTATCATCTTCCCAGGCCTGCCTGCCTTTGCTCCCACAAGCCTCCCTGGGGCAACGCAGACCCCAAACTCACATTGACTAGATACTGGGAAACGTCAGCCATAACCACAGTGGAGTACCGCTTCCTCTGCTCTGTGGGGGAGAGGAGAATGAACCCAGAAAACTCAGTGCCTCCTCCCTCAGACCCAGCAGTCCAGGCCCCCAGCCCCTCCTCCCTCAGACCTGCTTTCAGCCTGGGGGTTTCTTGTTCCCAAACTCACCATAGATTGACTTGGCACTTGGTTTGGGGGCAGCTTCTGGGCTGGTTAAGGAAAAAAAGAGTGAGAAGGGCCATGGGAATTGGGAGAGCATGGGGGTTTTGAATGCCAAGCAGAGCAGCAAAGACTTCACTGTGAAGGCAGTGGGCAACCTTGGAGTGTTCTGAGCAGGGGAGGGCAGGGCCAGAGCTGGCCGGTCACACAAGTAAGGCAGTGTGGTAGCAGGTGGTGGTGGAGAGAATGGTCTCAGCTGTCGCAAAGAACTGGCTTGGGCTCCCCTGTCCAGACTGCCTTGCCATAAGACCCTGGACAGGAGACCTAATCTCTCCTGCCTCAGTTTCCCTTTCTGTGAGATAGGGGTTAGTAATCTGTTAGCCGCCGTCTGGCAGAGCGCTTGGTGGACACACGGAAAGTTGAGAGGGTTCAAAGCCTCAATAACTTAACTTTCAGTGCCATGGTACAAAGGGTAGCAAACAGCGGGTGCTCAATAAAGGGGGGGGTTTACAACAGCATTAACATTTGGGGTAGACAGATACTTATCTTCCCCTCCTATTCCCATGGGCCTGGCTCTTCCCAGCCGAATACTTCTCTGTTTCCTGCTCTGGCCTGCCCTTCTAGGTCACCTTCTCCAAGAAGAATTCCACAGATATGACAGAGATTCAGAGCTCGGGTGGGATCAGGGATGAGGGACGGAAAACACACACTTTCAGTCAAACCTCTGCTCCCTATCCTGCTCCTACCAGTCAGTTCTCTGCACAATTTGATTACCTCTGTGCTGGAGAACTCACTACCTTATATCTCCCATACAGCTATTCCCATGGTCCTCTCTTTGTTCTTTTCGCTGTTCACTCCAGAAGACTTGAATTTTATTAGAAACAGCCCAGGGGCTCCTGGGTGGTTAAGCGTTGGACTTTTGGTTTTGGCACCAGTCATGATCTCAGGGTTATGAGATCGAGCCCCACATGGGGCTCCCCGCTCAGTGTGGAGTCTGCTGAAGACACTCTCTCTTCTGCCCCTTCCCCCATGCTATTTCTCTCTGAAATTAATAAGTCTTTTAAATTTTTAAAAAATTTTTTTTGGGTTAAGATTTTATTTGTTTATTTGACAGAGAGAGAGAGAGAGAGAGATCACAAGTAAGCAGAGAAGCAGGCAGAGAGAGAAGGGGAAGCAGGCTCCCTGCTGAGCAGAGAACCTGATGCGGGCTGATCCCAGGACCCTGAGGTCATGACCTGAGCCGAATGCAGAGGCTTAACCCACTGAGCCACCCAGGTGCCCCATGAAATTAATAAGTCTTTAAAAAAAAAACAATGAAAACAACAACGCCCAGATTTGTCTGCAAAGCATCAATATTTAACAACAAGCTAACCACGGCAACAGTGGCTCCCAGGAGCAGAGCACCTGCTCTTGGTCAGAGTCTGCTAATCTTGTACCTTCATTATCCTGTCAAGCTCTGTTTCCCAGAGGAGCTCAGACTCAGACTCAGGCTCTGTGGCCAGGGTCCCCCCCCCTGCTGAGTGTTAGTTGGGCAGGGAAGAGGGAGTACAGGCTTCCTTCTCAGTGTCCATACCGGGAATGCTGCGAATGCCCCCTGGGGGTGCGGGGAAGAGGGTGGCAGAAGGGGCTGGGTAGCCCAGGGGTGGGACCACTTACCCTGTGGAGGTGCTCATGGTGAGAATGGGAAGCTCCTGCCACCTAGAGGTGCCCTGGGAACCAGCAGAGACTGAGGGCCTGACCTGGCCAACTGTACCAAGGATTTTTTCCCCCAGGCCCTCCTCCCTCAGACATAGGAGTCCTGAACCCCCAGTTTCCCCTCCCTCAGACCTGGGAGTCCAGAACCCCCAGTCCCTCCTCCCTCAGACCTGGGAGTCTAGAACCGCCATCCCCTCCTCCCTCAGACCCAGGAGTCCAGGCCCCCAGCCCTTCCTCCTCCACACTTTGTACTCTGCCCCCCAAATCTCTCAGGGATCCATGCATTTGGCTCCCTAATCTATGTGTATCCCATTTTGCTTCCTCTTTCCAGGGATCCTGTCTCTAGCCTAATCTCAGGGGCCCAGGAGTTCCAGCTCAGAACTTCTGGACCCTAAGAACCAAAGCGTCTTGTCTCCAAGTCCCTTCAGAGAGCCATTTAGCCAGTTTCTCAGCCACTGTGACCTCAAACTGTCCGATCCATCTCCCGGCCCTCACCTCCTCAGGACTCATGGGTTTAGGTCTGCCAGCCTTCCTGGTATGTGGATCCAGGTGTCCTAGCCCCCTGCTCCTGCTCCCCAGGAGTCCCGACCTCCAGCCCCTCCTGGCGGGGGCCCCCTCCTCACCTGCCACCGGAGAGGCCCTGCTCTCTGCTGTTCCAGGGTTCCAAATGCCTGCCCCGTCCTTCCTGCTCCCCGCCGGGCCCGCCCGCCTCCGCATACCAGCGCACTCACGGGGCACAGCCCCACCGCCCTGGCCCCTGGGCGGGGCTGGCACAGACACCCGGGTTGGGGTGGGGTGGGGGGGACTGGAGCGGCCTGCGGGGAGCCAGGAGCTGTGACGGTCTCTGTCATAACACTAGCTCAAGGACAGCAAGCTGTTGGGCATCACGCTCGGCCAGAGACGCAGAAGCTCTGTCTCAGAAAGCCTCTTCCACTTGCCCTTATACCTCTGGGAGGTCAGATGTTTGAGTCGCACCTGTTTGCAGTTCAAGAGGGGTTTGTCAGTGTGGGAGGGTGGCATTTGAACCCGGGGCTGCCTTTCTGTCTCCGGGACCGGTGTCTGTCCCGGCCTGGTGCGCACCTCCTGTCCATGGTTCCTGCCTCTTCTTCTGGAAACTAGCCCCCCACCCAGGAACCCCTCTAATCATGGCAACTAATACTCAGCACCCCACCTGGCTCCAAGTACTTCTCAAACACTGACGAGCTCTTCAGGCTTGAAATCTGCTTTCCAGAACTTCCTCGGTGCCACGGTCCTTGCCGACCACGTTATCCATGCTGTTTCTTCCCCAAATCTCGTGAGGTGAGGTTGGGGGTTTCCACTTCACAGATGAAGAAACTGAGTCCCGCATGGGCCTGAGGTTACACTTGCAGGGAGTGGGTGAGAACAGAGCTGGGAGAGCAGGACGGGCGGGCATGACCCCTTTTAGCCTTTCACTTTATCAAGGATCCCCACCTCGGGATCAATCCTGGTGTCCTCCAGACTCACACCTGAATTTGGAGAGCCTCCCAGCTGGCCCCTGCTCCCTTCCTCCCCTCGGTCTCCTGTCATTGCAGGGAGTCGGAAGAAACCTAGCTCAGCTCACACCACTCCCTGCTCCTGTTCCCTTAGGGGCTCCCCATTTCTCTGCAAGGCCTGACCTCCTCTGGGCCTCCATCCCTCCCTTCCAGCACACTGCGTCCTTGCTGCTCCTTGAACACTGAGAGCCCGGCCCTGCCTCAGGGCCTTTGCACTTGCTGTGCCCTCTGCGTGTACTGCTTATTCCCCCGTACCCTCCTGTTCCTCGTGGTCTCTCCCTGCTCCCTAATTAATTTTTTGCCAAATCGTTCCCCACCTTTTAACATACTGTGTTACCTGATCATTTCGGTTATTTTATGTTTCCCCTGTTAGAATGTAAGCTTCAGGAAAAAAAAAAAGAACGTAAGCTTCAGGAGGACACAGACTCCTCTGTGTTCGGCCCTGCGCTCTATTTGCCACACACCGTAAGGGCTGAAGAGACATCTGCGTTTGCATGCATTGTGCTCCACTGTTTGCTTTGGTGCGTTGAGCCCATGGGCTCTGCAGAGTGAGGCCTGAAACCAGAGAAAGCACCCCTTTGTCCCGGGCTGGTGGGGATGAAAGAACAGAGGTAACGAGAGACCATCCTGTGGGGCAGGGTGATGGCAGGGAGCCCAGGTGGGTGTGGGTTCAGGTCCTGACTTAATCCCTATGCAGGAGTGCTTCCATCTTCTGAGCACACTGTGTGTGTGTGTGTGTGTGTGTGTGTGTGTGTACGTGTATGTATGTCTCATCCTCACAACATCCTGTGAAACGGGTTTCATTAGCCCCCTTTTACATGTGAGGAAGAGACACACACACATTGAGGAATTTGTCGCAATCACACGGCTCGTCCATGGTGGGGAAGCTTGAACCCAGGCCATGCAACTCTGACCCTGCGTCCTGCGGCCACCTCGTGACTCTGCCCTTTCTAGCTGTGTGACCCTAGGTAAATCGCTTAACCTCTCTGTGCCCCAGGCCCCCAACTGGAACGTGGGATGGCAACATTAGGAGGATTAAATGAGGTCACGGACAGCTCTCGGCGCCGTCCCAGCCAAAGAGGAGATGCTAGGTTGAGTATTCGCCACGGCAGAGATAGTGGCCTTTCTTTCTGGATCTGCTGTGATAGGATGCAAAGGGCCCTGCGGAAGCCCAGAGGAGGCCGTTAAGAGGTCAGGGCAGGCTTCCTGGAGGAGGAGGGGCAGCCGGAGCTGAACCTGAAGGACGAGTTTGGCAGCTGGAGGTGGCCTGGAGGTTGAGGGAGGAGTGTCGAAGGCCTTGGAACTGCCTGAGCCCAGGAGGGGAGGGCCGGCTGGCCCATGTGGGTGTGCTCTCCTGGGAGCTTCAGGGAGAGGCCCAGAGTCCTGCTCCACTGTCTGCTACAGCTGTCATTCTGGCTTCCTGTCACGTTCATGCCACAAGTACTTTCTGCACGTGGCCCTGCCGGGGTTGGGGTCTGCAGAAAGGAGCAGACCCCTTAACTCTGACAGGCAGCTAGGGCTGGGATGGGTGCCCACTGGCACAGAAGACAGAGGCTCAAAGTGCAGAGGCCACTAACCCAAGGTCACCGTAGCCCTGGGCTAGGGAATAAAATGCAGAGCTGACCAGAGACCAGGCCCTTTCTTCATGTGCAAACGGAGAAAACTATCCTCAAATAGGCATTCCATGGGAGTCAGGGGCCAGGACTCCCAGATCTGAGGGAGGAGGGGGCTGGGGTCTAGACTCCTGGGTCTGAGGGAGGAGAGGCTGGGGGTCTGGACTCCTGGGTCTGAGAGAGGAGGGGACTGGGGGTCTAGAATTCTGGGTTTGAGGGAAGAGGGGCTGGGGCCTGGAATCCTGGGTCTGAGGGAGGAGGGGACTGGGAGGTTTTGGACTCCTGGGTCTGAGGGAGGAAGGTTCTGGGAGCCTGGACTCCTGGGTCTGAGAGAGGAGGAGCTGGGGGTCAGGACTCCTGGGTCTGAGGGAGAAGGGCAGGTCAGAGACAGGTGCCCCAGTCCCTGCCTCCAGGTGCTCTGAAGGCTGAAGCAGCAGGTGAGACGGTGAGACCGAAACCAGAGCCTCCACCCTAATTCGGGGCCCAGGGCTCCTTCCTCCTTCTGTGGCCACAAAGGCGGCCCTCCCTTTCTTCACAAACCATAGCGAGTGGCTCCCAGATACCAGTGGAGCTCCTAGCCCAGCACAGTCTGACTCAGTGAGTCCGGGGCAGAGGCAGCGAACCCTGGTCTTAGAGACTCACCACGGGAACAGCCACCTGAGATCCCTTTCCAACCCCTTGTCTGCCCACAGTCAGTGCCTTTCATTAAGTGAGCTCTAGGACTCTGTGGGTGTGTTTGTTTCTGTCCCTAAACTGGGATAGCTTTGTCACTGGGGACTGGATTGCTTATTATCTGGGTTGGGGGCACCGAGGCAGCACACAGAATTCCCCACAGGGGCTTGATCCACTGAGATCCCCTGGGGTCATGTCTAAAACCACCCCATCTCTTTCTTCTTCCTCCTCTCCCAACACACATGCCTGTCCCCACTCCCCATCAGCCATCGGGTTTGCTGATGAACTCCTAGGATGGAACCCCGGGGGTGGGCGGGCATAGTCACAAGAAATAGGTATGGCAGGTTTTTGGCAAATATAAATAAGGTGGGGCTGGGTCTCCGAGAGATGTGTGTATTAACATGTGTGTCAATGAACTTAATCATTCAATGAATGGTTCCTGAGACCCAATCTGTGCCCCGCTCTTTGCGCTCAAGAAGAGTCTAACTGGATGTCCAGTTAAGTGGTGACTGGACAGGGTTCTGAAGGATGAATAGGAGTTTCCCAAGGACAATGTGGCAAGGGATGACACTAAGCTTGAGAGTGGCAATATGCAAAGTCCCAAAGTCATGCAGTAGCAAAGACTTACGAACCTACTTTGTGCCAAGCATTTCTGAGTGCTGGACGGACAAAAGGACATGAGGAAGACATTTGGATTGTGGTAAGTGCCACGGAGGACCTAGAACACAGGTGAAGAGATGGAGTGACTGGGGGCAGGCAGGTGTGGTCGCTTTGGGGGGGTGCAGTCAGGGCGGGCCTCCATGAGGAGGTGGCATCTGAGCTTTGACCTGGATTTCGAGAATGAGTCAGGAATGCAGAGAAGGTTCCAGGCAGAGGGAATACCTTGGGGAGGCTTGCAGGTGAAGTCTGTCAGGGTGTGTTTGGCCAGAGCACAGGAGACCCGGACACTTGGCTACCAGGACGATTAAGATGACAACTATGAAATAGCGCCAACAAGAGGTGGCCAAAGTCCAAGGCGGATGGGGTTGTCCCAGGCGGCGCAGACTCGGGCTGCCCTCAATGGGCGGTGGTGGCGTCTGCTCTGGCAGTGCAGCAGCCCAGAGGAAGGGTGAGGTGTTTCCCTGCAGATCCTGGAATGGGCCCGCCCCAGAGGGTGGGTCTGGGAAGCTGCCGGGGCTGGTGGGGGAGGAGTGTGGGGGAGGAAGGCTGGCGGCGGGGCTGTTTATTCTCTGGGAGGGATGTCGGGTGGGTCAGTCTCCTGAAACTGGGGAAGCCTGGCCCCTAGGCTGGCAGGAGTGGGCTGAGCCCCAGGGTGGGGGGAGGGGCAGCGACTGGAAGGGGCTCCAGCGGACTTGGGTTTAGGTTCTGGGTTGGAGCAGGTGACTCAGTTTATTCGGAGCTCTTCCTCTAAAACAAGCATAAATCCTAGTACCTGCTGTAGGGCCAGCAGGAGATGAGGTGTGGGAAGGCAGGAACAGTGCTTAGAATGGCTCTAGGCGCAACCTCCATGGAAAATAGCCAGAGCAATGGACCAAGAGCTCCATGACCCAGCAACGGGCAGGAACAAGGGATAGCTCTGCACACAGCTCTGCCTTCCAGGCCTCCCAGGTCCCAGCTTCCAGGGATGTCCGCTTATCAGACATCCATGCATCCATCTAACCAATGTTTATTAAGTATCTACTCTACACCAGACACTGTTCTGGGGACCAGGGAACTCAGCCCCAAACCTGCCCTTGTGGAGTTTATATTCTGGTGGAAAAGAAATTAAAAAAGTAAACTGTTTAGAACATCCAATGGCAACAGTGCCACGGCTTTTCTGCTGAAAAGCCATAATGTGGTTGGGATGATACTGAGTGAAGAAGATCTGGAGGGAGTTAGGTGGGGGATACCTGGGGAAGGATCTCCAGGCAGGGGCAACAGCCAGTGCAAAGGTCCTGTGGTGGGATCTTGTCTGGGATATTCACAGCAAGGCCAGCATATCTGCTGCACAGTGGCTGAGGGCAGAGGGGTGGAACATGAAATCAGAGAGATTATGAGAGCAGATCGTGGGTTCCCAGGGTCACTATAAGCATCAGAGAGAATGAGAAGTGTCTAGAAGTATTTTGGTCAAGTTTTTTTTTTTTAATTGAAATAAAATTAATCTTAGAGTGAATAATGCAGTAACATTTACTACGTTTTCATTGTTGTGCCACCACCCACCTGCATCTAGTTCTGAAGCACTTTATCAGCCCACAATAAAGCCCCAAATCTATTAGCAGCTACTCCCCATTCCTCCCTCCCTGAACCCCTGGAAAACATTAATTTGCTCTTTGTACCTGCAGATTGGCCAATCTGGACATTTCATATACGTACAACCATACACTACATGATCTCACGGAAACTCATGAGGTGCATATATGTATTGTTCAAGTGCTGGAATAATTTCAGACTTACAGAAAAGCTGCAAAATAATACATAGAATTCCCTATACTACACCCAGAATCCCCAGAGCTTAACAATGAACATAAACACTTGCTTATCATTTCTATCTCCCTGTCTCTTTCTCTCTCGCACACATTTTTTCCCTGAACAATTTAAGAGTCACTCCCAGACCTAATATCCTTATACCCCTAAAATTTTTATTTTTAAGAAATATTTTATTTATCTATTTGTCGGCGGGGGGGAGCACACAAGCAGGGGCAGCGGCAGAGTGAGAGAGAGAAGCAGACTCTCCACTGAGCAGGGAGACAGTTGATGCAGGACTCGATCCAGGTCCCTGAGGTCACAACCTGAGCCAAAGGCAGACACTTAACTGACTGAGCCACCCAGGTGCCCCACCCCTGAAGACTTTAAATGTATTTCCTAAAAGAACAGATAGATGGAGATTGAGACAGAATGATTTGGGGCCATAAGCCCCTGATAGGGAAAGCAGAGGGTTTTGTGGGAAAGGTCTCTCAGCACCTGGGACAGCACCAAGGCTTATCAAGAATTCACCAACACTGACAATGATAAAGAGGTGCATAGCCTACCTGGAGAGTTTCTAAACACCGTGGGTGTGCCTGGGAATCAAGTGGGAGGTCCTCAGAGAGGAAAGAATTTGCACGCATTGTTTCCTGTGTAATAACTACATTAGCAGCCAGCAAGTTCTGGCACTTAATCTGTGTTAGGTCCTTCTTATGAATGACTTTATATCAACCTTCCAGATTCTATGAGCTGGTAAACTACGGCCCATTGCTCCTTTTTGTAAATAAAGTTTTATTAGAACACATCCACTCTCATTTGTGTGCATCTGTCTCTGGCGGCTTTCCTGCTCTAATGGCAGGATAGTTGCAGTAGGGACCGTATGGTCGTCAAGGGCGAAATTATTTACTATCCTGTCCTTTGCAGAAAACCCCCTTGAGGTAGATGATAGAAGGGGAAAAAGGCTCAGAGAGGAAGGGCTTTACTCAAAATCGAGAGAACCAGCATCTGAACACACAGTGCTCATCTTCCCCCTCCCCTCTCAGACCTCCTTCTCCTTAAGTACAGTACAAGACACACGACATAGAATTTACTACCTTAACCATTTTCAACTGTACGGTTCAGTGGCATTAAGCACATTCACACTGTTGTGCAACCATCACCACTATCCACATTCAGAACTCTTTTCATCCTGCAAACCTGACATTCTGTACCCACTACACCCTAACTCCCCACTTCCCCTCACCTGCCAGCCCTTGCACCCACCATTCTACTTTCTGTCTCTAGGAATTTTGTCTCCTCCAAGGACGTCAAACAAGTGGAGTCATATGGCATTTGCATTTTTGTGACTGGCTTATTTCACGTGGCTTAACATCTTCATGCAGTGAGAAAAGGCACATGAACAAGGAAGTGAAAAACAGTGAAATCACCCAATTTTTTGCCTGGCAGAGACCCGATGCTGAATATTATAGGTTTTTTTTCCCCTAACTCTAAAAGTATGCACTGCAGTATAGACACTTAAAAAGAGAGAGAGAGAGAGAGAGAGAGAGAGAGAGAGAAAGAGAGATGGAGAATGAATCAGCCCATCTCTCCCCACCTTGTATTGGTGCGGTTAAGGAAGAAGTCATGTATGTTCTTAAACATTTGGACCTGATAAAGCTGCAGACAGAGTCTTTCTGGAACCACATATAGAGGAATTAATTTTACTGTTAGTATCGGAGGGACCATTATTCTGCCTAGTTGCCAGCGTGTAGTTCAATGTCTGGAACACAGTGAGTGCTCATGACATAGTTGTTGAAAGGAGTGTGGAAGTTGGAATAGTAGAGAGTAGACCCCTCTTCTGTGGATAGGCCTTGAGCTTAATTTTATTTGCTTCTGGCAATTTGAAGAATATTTTCCTAAGTGTCTTTCTTTCTGAATGACTACTCCCTTAGCATAATTTCTTACAAGGGGAATATATGCATGAATGTTTCTTAAACAAACTATTTATTTGACACACACACAGAGGGACAGCAACAAAGGGAACACAGCAAGGGGAGTGGGATAGGGAGAAGCAGGCTTCCTGCTGAGCAGGAAGCCCGATGTGGGACTCAATCCCAGGACCCTGGGATCATGACCCAAGCCAAAGGCAAATGCTCAACAACTGAGCCCTCCAGGTGCCCCCATGCACAAATGGTTTTGACATGAATTGCTGAACGGCCTTTTAGGAGACTTCCACTGGCGAGTATGAGTCCCCATGTCACCACATCCTTGCCAACACAGGCTGTTAGCATTGTTTTGACCTTGCCAATCTGATAGGCAAAAGTACCATCTCATAATTACCCTAATGAGCATTTCTTTGATTCCTAGGAAGGCTGAATAGTTTCATGTGTGTGTTGACATCACTTCTTTGCAAATAGCCTGTCATACCATTTGCCTATGCTCCCTTCTCTTGTTAGAGATTTGTAAGAGCTCTTTACATATTAAGGATACTGTCTCTTTGCCATTTGGTGGGTAAGAGGAGCCAGAAATTGAGAGAAGGGAAGCCACTGCTCAACGCACACATAAGAGGTAGAGCAGGAATTTGAAACAAGATGTGTGTAGATCAACGTTTGGGGTTCATTACCTGCCTTCGTGGCACCTTCCCCTTTCCCAGGCCTTGCTCCCTCCATGGCCAGAAGCCCTGAGTTCCCACAGTCTCTCAAAGGGGAGGGACGTCTTGCCAAACCCAGTCACCTTTGCCTCATCCCTAACAGCAAACCTGTTGTTTGGTTTGTTGTGTCAGTTAAATACTTGGCACATATATTGGTACTCAATAAGTAGCAGCTGGTATTATTGCTTATTTTTTCTTTAAAATTTTCCCTTCAGTCACATCTCTTGCCAGCCGCCTCCCCATTCAAGCCAACCTCCTACCATCCCAAACATGTGTCCCTCCCCAAGCAACTTGCGTCCTGATGCTTAGCCTTCGAATATGCTGTTACATCTGTCTAGTTGTCTCCACTTAAAGAACTCCTACTCATCCTTCAAAACTCTATTTATGTTTCCCTTCCTCTGGGAAACTTTTCCTCACTCCTAGGCTGAGACTCCAATTACAAATCCTGGACCCAGTGCTGTTGTGCTCCTTTTGGGTGCCCTGTGTCTGGGAGGGCACACAGAGCTCACAGTTATCACAGCATTACAGAGATAAGCAATATCTCTCTAAGAAAAAACAAACAAACAAACAAACAAACAACTTAGCTCCAAACTGCAAAAGCTGCAGACCCAAAGTGAATAATTTCATTCTGTCTACAAAACGTCACATCAAATTTGTTGTCTAATCCAATTCGAAAACCTCTTGGGCATCTGGAAATAATTTATCAAGGCGATATTTCTCACCTCATAAGAATTCTCAAATATATCTGTTGATTGCAGACAAAGCAGACTGATTAATAAATTAAGAGTTAGTTGTAGTCAAAAGATTTCCAGAACAAAATTGGAGAAAATTTTCAGTTCTTTTGAGTCACCTTTGTTGCAGGATAATTTACATGCAACAAAAGTCACTATTTTTAAGTGAAAATGCTGATAACATGTTACAAATAAATGTATGCGGTCATGCATATAACTGTCAGTAGGATTACAAGAGAGACATTTCCAAAACCCAAAGAAGTTCCCTTTCTGGCAATCACTTCCTCCTCCCCCTCTGCCCCTGGCAACCACGGATCTTCCTTCCTTCACTACTGGCTTGCCTTTCCTAGAATCATGCCATATAACTGGACTCATACGGCATGCTGTCTTCTGCGACTGGCTTCTTTCAAGCAGAATGATACTTTTGTAGCACATCTCGGCTGTCACAATTGCAGCATTTCATTCATTTTTTTTTTTTTAATAATGATCCGTTGTACGCATTTATAATATTTTATCCAGGAGTCCTGGCCTCCATCTCCTCCTCTCTCTCAGACCCAGCAGTTGAGACACCCAAAACCTCCTCCCTCAGACCTGGGAGGTCCAAACCCCAGCCCCTCCTCCCCTAGACCCAGGAGTCCTCATCCGATCCCTCCTCCCTCAGACCCGGG